>NC_074692.1:36929281-37231275 GCF_029448725.1 Salvelinus fontinalis
GGTCGCAGTGGTGGGTGGTATATGGGGCTTTGGTGTCAAAACGGATGGCACTGTGATAGACTGCAATCAGTTGCTGAGTAGAGTGTTGGAAGCTATTTTGTAAATGACATCGCCAAAGTCGAGGATCGGTAGGATATTCAGTTTTATGAGGGTATGTTTGGCAGCGTGAGTAAAGGATTGGAGATGCTTAATATGAGTCTGGAAGGAGAGTTTACAGTCTAGCCGGATACCTAGGTATTTGTAGTTGTCCACATATTCTAGGTCAGAACCGTCCAGAGTAGTGATGCTAGTCGGACGGGCGGGTGCGGGCAGCGATCGGTTGAAGAGCATGCATTTAGTTTTACTAGTGTTTAAGAGCAGTTGGAGGCCACGGAAGGAGTGTTGTATGGCATTGAAGCTCGTTTGGAGGTTTGTTAGCACAGTGTTCAAAGAAGGGCCAGATGTATACAGAATGGTGTCGTCTGCGTAGAGATGGATCAAAGAATCACCCGCAGGATGAGCGACATCGTTGATATATACAGAGAAAATAGTCAGCCCGAGAATTTAACCCTGTGGTACCCCCATAGAGACTGCCACAGGTCCGGACAACAGGCCCTCTGATTTGACACACTGAACTTTATCTGAGAAGTAGTTGGTGAACCAGGCGAAGCCGTCATTTAAGAAACCAAGGCTGTTGAGTCTGCCGATAAGAATACGGTGATTGACAGAGTCGAAAGCCTTCGGTCGAAAGGTCGATGAATACGGCTGCACAGTACTGCCTTTTATCGATGGCGGTTATGACATTGTTTAGTACCTTGAGCTGAGGTGCACCCGTGACTAGCTCGGAAATCGGATTGCATAGCGGAGAAGGTACGGTGGGATTCGAAATGGTCACTGATCTGTTTGTTAACTTGGCTTTCAAAGACTTTAGAAAGGCAGGGCAGGATGGATATAGGTTTGTAACAGTTTGGGTCTAGAGTGTCACCACCTTTGAAGAGGGGGATGATCGCGGCAACTTTACAATCTTTAGGAATCTCGGACGATACGGAAGAGAGGTTGAACAAACTGGTAATAGGGGTTGCAACAATGGCGGAGGATCATTTTAGAAAGAGAGGGTCCAGATTGTCTAGCCCAGCTGATTTGTAGTTGTCCAGGTTTTGCAGCTCTTTCAGAACATCTGCTACCTGGATTTGGGTGAAGCTGGGGAGGCTTGGGCAAGTAGCTGCGGAGGGTGCGGAGCTGTTGGTCGGGGTTGGGGTAGCCAGGAGGAAAGCATGCCTAGAAAGCATGCCTTTCTCTCTGCCGTAGAGAAATGCTTATTGAATTTCTCGATTATTGTGGATTTATCGGTGGTGACAGTGTTTCCTAGCCTCAGTGCAGTGGGCAGCTAGGAGGAGGTGCTCTTGTTCTCCATGGACTTTACAGTGTCCAAAAACTTTTTGCAGTTAGAGCTACAGGATGCAAATTTCTGTTTGAAAAAGCTAGCCTTTGCTTTCCTAACTGACTGCGTGTATTGGTTCCTGACTTCCCTGAAAAGTTGCATATCGCAGGGACTATTCGAATGCAAGTGCAGTCCGCCACAGGGTGTGTTTGTGCTGGTCGAGGGCAGTCAGTTTCTGGAGTGAACCAAGGGCTATATCTGTTCTTAGTTCTACATTTTTTGAAAGGGGCATGCTTATTTAAGATGGTGAGGAAATTACTTTTAAAGAACAGGCATCCTCTCCTCTATTATCATCAACCATCATTCCTGTGTTCCAAAGACACGTTGTGTTAGCTAATCCAAGTTTATCATTTTAAAAAGCTAATTGATCATTAGAAAACCCTTGCACAACTGAGCAAGAGGACAAGTACATTAGAGTGTCTAGTTTGAGAAACAGACGCCTCACAAGTCTTCAACTGGCAGCTTAATTAAATAGTACCCTCAAAACACCAGTCTCAAGTCGTCAACAGTGAAGAGGTGACATCGGGGGGCTGAGCACGCACCCTTGTGGGTCTCCGCGTTGAGGATCAGTGAAGAGGAGGTTTGTTTCCTACCTTCACCACCTGGGGGCGACCCGTCAGGAAGTCCAGGACCCAGTTTCACAGGGCGGGGTTCAGACCCAGGGCCTCAACCTTAATTGTAACGGCTGTCTTCGGGTGAAAGAGAGGAGGACCAAACTGCAGCGTGATGATAATCCATATTTTAATAGGCTACTTAAACAACGAACAAAAACAACAAACTGACAGAAAGAACCGAAGACGCTACAGTCCCAAACTAGTGAACACAAACCAGATGAACACACGAACAGGAACAATCACCCACAAACACACTACAAAAACAGGCTACCTAAATATGGTTCCCAATCAGAGACAATGACTAACACCTGCCTCTGATTGAGAACCATATCAGGCCAAACAAGAAACCCCACATAGAAACAGACAACATAGATTATACCCACCCAGCTCACGTCCTGACCAACTAAATAAAGACTAAACAAAGGAACTAAGGTCAGAAACGTGACACTTAATGACGGATTGGGAGTCCCATAGGGCGGCGCTCAATAGGCCCAGCGGCGTCCTGGTTAGGGTTTGGCCTGGGTAGGCTATTATTGTAAATAAGAATTTGCTCTTAACTGACTGGCCTAGTTAAATAAAGGTTCAATTAAATATAAAAATAAATATCATAAGATTATCATTTATTTAATGTGATTCAATTTAAGATTAAAAAAACCTGTCCCTCATTTTGTTACGTGAACTGAACTTTCTTTTTTTTTTTTTTTTTTTTTTTTTTTACATTTCATTCATTTGAAACTATTCAATTTTTTTTATTCAAAAGAAACATTGAACATCTGATAGTCAAATCATAGTATGAAAGGACATGAGATTCTTCTTCTTTTTGGGCCATTTTCTGGTGTTTTGTGGTGGAAAACTGAGTGGGTCGAGCATAACACGTCAACCCTGTTACCCATGGATAGACAGTCTAGAAATGTCTTAACATTTAAATATTTTTTGCATTCAATCAATTGCCACTTCCCGTTGTGAACAAGAA
Source organism: Salvelinus fontinalis (assembly GCF_029448725.1). NCBI lineage: Eukaryota > Metazoa > Chordata > Actinopteri > Salmoniformes > Salmonidae > Salvelinus > Salvelinus fontinalis. The sequence goes on from NC_074692.1 coordinate 36,932,289, forward strand.
GCTTCCATTCCTCTGGTCACAAGCACAAGGGGATTTATGGCTGATTTTAGATGAAATCGTCTTTCCTGTTGTGGTCAACGCTGCTACTTTATTTGGCACGTAATAGGCACTTACTATAGTCTTTTTTGAAGGGGATGGGAAAACACGTTTTTTATTAAGTTGAGCAAGTGCTCCTCGTGACAGAATGTTAAAATTGCATGAAATAAACACTACCCAAAAGGGACTAATTTTATGGAAGGAAACAGGTAGCACACTGTAGCACTGTGAGTTCTTATTAAAATAGAGAATGAGAGGAGAGGTGGGTGGGTGAATCACACGTTCTGATAAAGGGCATCAGAGTCGGAGAGCTAAGGGGCAGAGTGTGTGGTTTGTCACTCTCAGTCTCTCGTCTCGGGGAAAAGAAATGGCTGATGTGAGTCATGCATTTGTCATTAACCGTTTCATCTCTGATAGATCGATCTTCTGACATTCACATATGCTCTTTCTGTTTTCTCTCTCTAGGAAGCATCATCATTAACACTCACTTCTCTCTCTCTCTTCTCTCCCTTCCCTCTCTTCCCTTCCCCTCCTCCTCCCCCTCCTCTTCCTCTCTGCTTTTCCTCCTGATTAAAATGCAGAAACAAACACCTACAAACATTTCTCAAATCAAAATCAAATCAAATTTTATTTGTGACATGCACCGAATACAACAGTGAAATTATTACTTACAAGCCCTTAATCAACAATGCAAAATACTTTAAAAAAAGTAAGAGACAAGAATAACAAATGATTAAAGAGCAGCAGTAAATAACAATAGCAGGGCTATATACAGGGGGTACCGGTACAGAGTCAATGTACGGGGGCAACGGTGTCAATGTAATTGAGGTAATATGTACATGTAGGTAGAGTTATTGAAGGGATTATGCATAGATAATAACAGAAAGTCGAAAGCAGCGTTTCGGGGGGGGGGGGGGGGGGGGGTCAATGCCAATAGTCTGGGTAGCAATTTGATTAGCTGTTCAGGAGTCTTATGGCTTGGGGGTAGAAGATATTTAGGAGCCTCTTGGACCTAGACTTGGTGCTCTGGTACCGCTTGCCATGCGGTAACAGAGAGAACAGTCTATGACTAGGGTGGCTGGAGTCTTTGACAATTTTTAGGGCCTTCCTCTGACACCGCCTGGTATAGACGTCCTGGATGGCAGGAAGCTTGGCCCCGGTGATGTACTAGGCCGTATGCACTACCCTCTGCAGTGCCTTGCGGTCAGAGGCCGAGCAGTTGCCATACCAGGCAGTGATGCAACCCGTAAGGATGCTGTCAATGGTGCAGCTGTAAAACCTTCTGAGGATCTGAGTGTAACAGTATAACTTTACGTCCGTCCCCTCGCCCATACCCGGGCGCGAACCAGGGACTCTCTGCACACATCAACAACGGTCGCCCACGAAGCATTGTTACCCATCGCTCCACAAAGGCCGCGGACAGAGCAAGGGGAACCACTACTTCAAGGTCTCAAAGCGAGTCATGTCACCGATTGAAACGCTATTAGCACGCACCACCGCTAACTAGCTAGCCATTTCACATCGATTACATGAGTACCCATGCCAAATACTATTATTTTTTTGGTCCCCCTTTTCCTGTAGTCCACAATCGTCTCCTTTGTCTTGATCACATGGAGGGAGAGGTTGTTGTCCTTGCACCACACGGTCAGGTCTCTGACCTCCTCCCTATAGGCTGTCTCAATGTTGTCGGTGATCAGGCCTACCACCGTTGTGGAAGGCCTGATTACAGACTCAGACAGGGAGAGGTTTAAAACGTCAGTGAAGACACTTGCCAGTTGGTCAGCGCATGCTTAGAGCACACGTCCTGGTAATCCATCTGGCCCTGTGGCCTTGTGAATGTTGACCTGTTTAAAGGTCTTACTCACATCGGCTGCGGAGAGCGGGATCACACAGTCGTCCGGGAACAGCTGATGCTCTCATGCATGTTTCAGTGTTACTTGCCTCGAAGCGAGCAGCGAAGTTATTTAGCTCGTCTGGTAGGCTTGTGTTACTGGGCAGCTGTCGGCTGTGCTTCCCTTTGTAGTCTATAATAGTTTGCGAGCCCTGCCATATCAGACAGGTGTCGGAGCCGGTGTAGTATGATTCAATCTTAGTCCTGTATTGATGCTTTGCCTGTTTGATGGTTCGTCGCAGGGCATAGCGGAATTTCTTACAAGCCTCTGAGTTAGAGTCTAGCTCCTTGAAAGTGGCAGTTCTACCCTTTAGCTCAGTGCGAATGTTGCCTGTAATCCATGGCTTCTGGTTGGTGTATGTACATAAAGTCACTGTGGGGATGACGTCCTCGATGCACTTATTGATAAAGCCAGTGACTGACGTGGTGGTGTACTCCTCAATGTCATCGGAAGAATCCCGAAACATATTCCAGTCTGTGCTAGCAAAACAGTCCTGTAGTTTAGTATCTGCTTCATCTGACTACTTTTTTATAGACCGGGTCACTGGTGCTTCCAGCGTAAATTTTAGCTTGTAAGCAGGAATTAGGAGGATAGAATTATATCAGATTTGCCAAATGGAGGGCGAGGGGGAGCTTTGTATGCATCTCTGTGCGTCTCTGTGTGTGGGGCCCCTGTGTTGAGAATCAGCAAAATGGAGGTGTTGTTTCCTACCTTCACCACCTGGGGGTGGCCCGTCAGGAAGTCCAGGAGCCAGTTGCACAGGGCGGGGTTCAGACCCAGGGCCCCGAGCTTAATGATGAGCTTGGAGGGTACTATGGTGTTGAATGCTGAGCTATAGTCAATGAACAGCCTTCTTACGTAGGTATTCCTCATGTCCAGATGGGATAGGGCAGTGTGCAGTACGACGGCGATTGTATCGTCTGTGGATCTATTGGGGCGGTAAGCAAATTGGAGTGGGTCTAGGGTGTCAGGTAAGGTAGAGGAGACATGATCCTTATCTAGCCTCTCAAAGCACTTCATGATGACAGAACTGAGTGCTACGGGGCGGTCGTCATTTTGTTCAGTTACATTTGCTTTCTTGGGTACAGGAACAATGGTGAACATCTTGAAGCAGGTGGGGAGAGCAGACTGGGATCGGGAGAGATGGAATTTGTCCGTAAACACTCAGCTAGCTAGTCTGCGTATGGTCTGTGGTCGCAGCTGGGGATGCCGTCTGGGCCGGCAGCCTGGCGAGGGTTAACACGCATAAATGACTCACTCACATCGGCCATGGAGAACGAGATCCCGCAGTCCTTGGTATCAGGCTGCATCGGTGGCACTGTGTTATCCTCAAAGCGAGCCAAGAAAGTGTTTAGCTTGTCCGGTAACAAGACGTCCGGGAGCAAGACGTCTGCGACATGGCTGTTTTTCCCTTTGTGAACCGTGATTGTCTGTAGACCCTGCCACATGCGTCTCGTGTCTGAGCCGTTGAATTGCAACTCCACTTTGTCTCTGTACTGACGTTTTACCTGTTTGATTGCCTTACGGAGGAAATAAATACACTGTTTGTATTCGACCATATTCCCAGTCATCTTGCCATGGTTAAATGCAGTGGTTCGCGCTTTCAGTTTATCCATCTATCCACGGTTTCTGGTTTTAATTTCTAGGTTTTAATAGTCACAGTGGGAACAACATCCCCTATAAACTTCCTGATGAACTCAGTCACTGTGTCCGTGTATACCTGAATGTTATTCTCAGAGGCTACCCGGAACATATCCCAGTCCGCGTGATCAAAACAATCTTGAAGCATGGATTCCGATTGGTCAGACCAGCGTTGAATAGACCTTAGCATGGGTACTTCGTGTTTAATTTTCTGCCTACAGGAAGGGAGGAGCAAAATGGAGTCGTGATCTGATTTTCCGAAGGGAGGGTGGGGAGGGCCTTGCAGGCTTTTTGGAAGGGGGAGTAACAGTGGTCGAGTGTTTTTCTAGAGTGAGTACTACAGTCAATGTGTTGATAAAACTTCAGTATTGTTTTCCTCAAATTTGCTTTATTCAAATCCCCAGCTACAATAAATGCGGCCTCAGGATATGTAGCTTCCAGTTTGCATGAAGTCCAGTGTAGTTCCTTGAGGGCCGTCATGGTATCGGCTAGAGGGGCAATATACATGGCTGTGACTATAACTGAAGAGAATTATCAAGGGAGGTAATATGGTCGGCATTTGATTGTGAGGTATTCTAGGTGGGGTGAACAAAATAACTTGAGTTTCTGAATGTTATCACAATCACACCAACAGTAGTTAACCTTTCACGAGTATCTACCCCGGGTCCGGGATCACCCCCCACCCCCCCCACACTGAGTAGCATAGCCTAGCATAGCGTCACAATTAAATAGTAGCATCTAAATATCATTAAATCACAAGTCCAAGACACCTAATGAAAGATACAGATCTTGTGAATAAAGCCACCATTTCAGATTTTTAAAATGTTTTACAGGGAAGACAAAATATGTAAATCTATTAGCTAACCACGTTAGCAAAAGACACCACTTTTCTAACTCCATCAGTTTCTTACTCCATCAGGTGCTATCACCAATTCGGCTAAACTAAGATATTGATAGCCACTAACCAAGAAAAAACCTCACCAGATGACAGTCTGATAACATATTTATGGTATAGGATAGGTTTTGTTAGAAAAATTTGCATATTTCAGGTAGATATCAGAGTTTACAATTGCACCCACCGTCACAAATAGACTAGAACAAATACATTGAGCAACGTGTTTACCTAATTACTAATCATCAAACATTTCGTAAAAATACACAGCATACACTAATCGAAAGACACAGATCCTGTGAATACAGACAATATTTCAGATTTTCTAAGTGTCTTACAGCGAAAACACAATAAATCGTTATATTAGCATACCACATATGCAAACGTTACCAGAGCATTGATTCTAGCCAAAGAGAGCGATAACGTAAACATCGCCAAAATATATTAATTTTTTCACTAACCTTCTCAGAATTCTTCAGATGACACTCCTGTAACATCACATTACAACATACATATACAGTTTGTTCGAAAATGTGCATATTTAGCCACCAAAATCATGGTTAGACAATGACAAAAGTTGCCCAGCTGGTCAGACAATGTCGTGCGCCATATTAGACAGTGATCTAGTCGTATACATAAATACTCATAAACGTGACTAAAAAATATAGGGTGGACAGCGATTGATAGACAATTTAATTCTTAATACAATCGCTGATTTACATTTTTTTAATTATCCTTACTTTTCAATACAGTTTGCGCCAAGCGAAGCTACGTCTAAAAAGATGGCGTCATAAGCGATTAACATTTCTCGACAGAAACACGATTTATCATAATAAATTGTTCCTACTTTGAGCTGTTCTTCCTTTAGAATCTTGGGCAAAGAATCCTTTCTTGGGTCTAATCGTCTTTTGGTCGAAAGCTGTCCTCTTGCCATGTAGAAATGCCCATTGCGCTCGGCATGAACTGGAACCGTGCCCAGAGATTCACAGTGTCTCAGAAATAAATGTCCCAAAATCGCACTAAACGGATATAAATTGCTATAAAACGGTTTAAATTAACTACCTTATTGTCAACGTCGTGTGTATAGGTGGCAGGGAAGTCAGACGCAGGAGAGTAAATGAAGTGTAGATGGAGACTTTTAATAAATCACCATGACATGCTCCAAACACGAGAAATATATATACAATAAATAAAAATGGGTACGAGGACCCGTCGCGCACCTATACACCAATCAAACAACACTTGACATAAAACAATCTCTGACAAACACATGAAGGGAAACAGAGGGTTAAATACACAACAGGTAATGAATGGGATTGACAACAGGTGTGTGGGAAGACAAGACAAAACCAATGGAAAATGAAAAATGGATCGATGATGGCTAGAAGGCCGGTGAAGTCGACCGCCGAACACCGCCCGGACAAGGAGAGGCAACGACTTCGGCAGAAGTCGTGACATTACCCCCCCCCCCCCTGACGCACGGCTCCAGCAGCGCGTCGACACCGGCCTCTGGGACGACCCGGAGGGCGAGGTGCAGGGCGATCCGGATGGAGGCGGTGGAATTCGTTTAACATGGAAGGATCTAAAACGTCCTCCACCGGAACCCAGCATCTCTCCTCCGGCCCGTACCCCTCCCAGTCCACGAGGTACTGAAGGCCCCTCGCCCGACGTCTCGAATCCAAAATGGGTCGAGAGCCAGACCCTGTCCCCTGGTACGAACACCGGGGCCTCACTGCGGCGACGGTCTGCGCCAATTTTCTGGCGCCTTATGGCACGCTGAAGGTGGACGTGGGCTGCCTCCCAAGTTTCCTCAGCGTGCCGAAACCAATTGTCCACCGCAGGAGCTTCGGTCTGACTCTGATGCCAAGGAGCCAGAACCGGCTGATACCCTAATACACATTGAAAAGGGGTAAGGTTAGTGGAGGAGTGACGTAGCGAGTTCTGGGCCATCTCTGCCCAGGGCACGAACTTCGCCCACTCCCTCGGCCGGTCCTGGCAATAGGACCGCAGAAACCTGCCCACATCCTGGTTAACTCTCTCCACCTGCCCATTACTCTCGGGGTGAAAACCTGAGGTAAGACTAACCGAGATCCCCAGACGTTCCATGAACGCCTTCCAGACCCTTGACGTGAACTGGGGACCCCGATCAGACACTATATCCTCAGGCACCCCATAATGCCGGAAAACATGTGTAAACAGGGCCTCCGCAGTTTGTAAGGCCGTAGGGAGACCGGGCAAAGGGAGAAGACGACAGGACTTAGAGAACCGATCCACAACGACCAGGATCGTGGTGTAACCCTGTGAAGGTGGAAGATCAGTCAAAAAATCCACTGACAGGTGCGACCACGGCCGTTGAGGAACGTGTAAAGGTAGAAGCTTACCTCTAGGCAGGTGTCTAGGAGCCTTGCACTGGGCGCACACCGAACAGGAGGAAACATAAATCCTCACGTCCTTAGCTAAAGTGGGCCACCAGTACCTCCCATCAAGACAGCGCATCGTCCGACCTATCCCAGGATGACCAGAGGAGGGTGATGTGTGAGCCCAATAAATCAATCGGTCGCGGACAGCAGACGGAACGTACAGACGACCAGCTGGACACTCAGGAGGAGAGGGCTCTGCACGTGACGCCCGCTCAATGTCCGCGTCCAGCTCCCACACTACTGGCGCCACCAAACACGACTCTGGGAGTATGGGAGTGGGATCCATGGGTCGCTCCTCTGTGTCATACAGCCGAGACAATGCGTCTGCCTTGACGTTCTGGGAGCCTGGTCTGTAAGTAAGCGTAAACACAAAACGAGTGAAAAACATGGCCCACCTTGCCTGGCGAGGATTTAGTCTCTTCGCCTGCCGGATGTACTCCAGATTGCGGTGGTCAGTCCAGATGAGAAAAGGGTGATTAGCCCCCTCAAGCCAATGCCTCCACACCTCCAAGGCTTTTACGACAGCTAACAGCTCTCGGTCCCCCACATCATAGTTACGCTCCGCCGGGCTGAGCTTCTTCGAAAAGAAAGCACAGGGGCGAAGCTTCGGTGACACACCCGAATGCTGAGAGAGCACTGCTCCTATCCCAGCTTCGGATGCGTCCACCTCTACTATGAATGGCAAAGAGGGATCCGGATGAGCCAACACAGGCGCCGAGGTAAACAGAGCCTTCAGTTGTCCAAAAGCCCTATTCGCCTCGGCCGACCACTGCAAGTGCACCGGTCCCCCCTTTAGCAGTGAGGTAATGGGAGCGGCAACCTGACCAAAACCCCGGATAAATCTCCGGTAGTAATTGGCAAACCCTAAAAAACGCTGCACCTCCTTTACCGTGGTTGGAGTCGGCCAATTACGCACGGCTGTAATGCGGTCGCTCTCCATTTCCACTCCTGAAGTGGAAATCTGATGCCCTAGGAAGGAGATGGATTGTTGGAAGAACAAGCATTTCTCAGCCTTGACATATAGATCATGCTCCAACAGGCGACCAAGCACCCTGCGCACCAAGGACACATGCTCGGCGCGTGTAGCAGAGTATATCAAAATATCATCGATATACACCACGACACCCTGCCCGTTCAGGTCCCTGAAGATCTCATCTACAAATGATTGGAAGACTGATGGAGCATTCATCAACCCATATGGCATGACCAGGTACTCATAATGACCTGAGGTGGTGCTAAATGCCGTCTTCCACTCATCACCCCTCCTAATACGCACCAGATTGTACGCACTCCTGAGATCCAATTTTGTGAAGAAGCGGGCCCCGCGCATTGACTCCAATACTGTATTGATCAACGGTAGCGGGTAACTATATTTTACCGTGATTTTATTAAGGTCTCGATAATCAATGCACGGGCGTAAACCGCCATCCTTCTTCTTCACAAAAAAGAAACTCGAAGAGGCGGGTGAAATAGATGGCTGAATGAACCCCTGACGCAGGGATTCAGAGATATAATTATCCATAGCCACTGTCTCCGCTTGCGACAAAGGATACACGTGACTCCTGGGATATGCAGCGTCTACCAGGAGATCTATCGCACAATCCCCCTGTTGATGGGGTGGTAATTGAGTCGCCTTCTTTTTACAGAAGGCGAGTGCCAAATCGGCATATTCTGGGGGAATGCGCACGGTGGAAACCTGGTCTGGACTTTCCACCGTAGTAGCACCAACGGAAACCCCTACACACCTACCTGAGCACTCTCGCGACCACCCCGTGAGAGCCCTCTGTGGCCAAGAAACAGTGGGGTTATGAGTAGTTAACCAGGGTAGGCCTAACACCACAGAATATGCAGGGCAATCAATAAGGAAAAGACTAATCTTCTCCTTGTGACCCTCCTGCGTTATCATAGACAAAGGTGCGGTGACCTCCCTGATAAACCCTGACCCTATTGGTCGACTATCTAAGGCATGAATAGGGAAAGGCATATCCACAGAAACAATAGGAATCCCTAAACTATAAGCTAAGTTTTTATTAATGAAATTCCCAGCCGCGCCTGAATCTACTAGCGCCTTATACTGGGAATGCAGGGAAAAATCCGGAAAAGTGACAGAGACAAACATAAGTGCAGCAGAGGGCTCTGGATGAGTATGGTGCCTACTCACCTGGGGTGATGCCAGAGTGCCCTGCCTGCCTTCTCTATTCCCAGAGGAACCAACCCGGCACCGATCAGCAGTGTGATCTCTGCGATCATAGATGGTGCTCGAGCGGGTACCCCCTCCGGTCTCCCTGCGCACCATCCCTCCCAATTCCATAGGTTCGGGAGAGAGAGTGCGGGAGGATGGAACAACCAGACCCCGATCTAGACGTCCCCGAGTAGCCAGCATGTTGTCCAGCCTGATGGACATATCCACCAGCTGGTCGAAGTTGAGGGTGGTGTCTCTACAGGCCAGCTCCCGACGGACGTCCTCGCGTAGACTACAACGGTAGTGGTCGATCAGGGCCCTGTCGCTCCATCCAGCGCCGGCAGCCAAAGTCCTAAACTCCAAAGCGAACTCCTGAGCACTCCTCGTCCCCTGCCTCAGATGATAGAGGAGCTCACCTGCTGCTCTGCCTTCGGATGGGTGGTCGAATACCTTCCGGAAATGGCAGATGAGCTCCTCAAAATGGTCCAACGCCTTATCCTCTCCACACACAGCGTTGGCCCACTCCAGGGCTTTCCCGGTAAGGCATGAGACGAGGGCGGAGCTTTTCTCACGGTCTGATGGTGCTGAAGAGACCGTGGCCAGATACAAGTTCAGTTTTAGGAGAAAACCCTGGCAGCTGGCAATATCTCCATTGTATCCCGTGGGTAGGGATAACTGGATCCTGTTCTGTTCCGGAAGAGAAAAAGCGTTCAAAGGAATTCCAGGTGATGGTGGAGGTGCTGGAAAAGCTCCCTGTCTCTTCCAGCGGTCCATATTCTGGACAATGCGATCCATGGCAGCGCACAGACTGTCAATCTCCTCCGCTTGTTCCATGACGCGTTCCTCAACCTCCTTTAGTGAAGTGCCTCCTCCTGCTGACTTCATTTTTATGGTCAGAGATTCTGTCAACGTCGTGTGTATAGGTGGCAGGGAAGTCAGACGCAGGAGAGTAAATGAAGTGTAGATGGAGACTTTTAATAAATCACCATGACATGCTCCAAACACGAGAAATATATATACATTAAATAAAAATGGGTACGAGGACCCGTCGCGCACCTATACACCAATCAAACAACACTTGACATAAAACAATCTCTGACAAACACATGAAGGGAAACAGAGGGTTAAATACACAACAGGTAATGAATGGGATTGACAACAGGTGTGTGGGAAGACAAGACAAAACCAATGGAAAACGAAAAATGGATCGATGATGGCTAGAAGGCCGGTGAAGTCGACCGCCGAACACCGCCCGGACAAGGAGAGGCAACGACTTCGGCAGAAGTCGTGACACTTATGATGTTTTTAACTCCTATAACGAGTAGAAACATGACCGGAGAAATATAACTGGCTACACTAATGCTTGGAAAAAGAGCAGGGTCGGTGTCCACCGCGCGCCCGACGCAGCTGGAAAGGAGTTCCTACCTACACATGTTTTTGTTTTATAGGGGCTGTGATTGCGCAATCGATACCATTCAAATCGTCATCACGTAAAGGCATCCAGGGGAAGACGTAAGCAGTGTCCGTATCCTGATAGCGTTCACAGTGGCCTTTAAACTGACTCCAGATCAGGGGCCAAAATGTGTGAAATCTGACTCCATGTCAGGGAAATTGCTGTAGAATGAGTTCTGTTCCACTCAGAGACAAAATTCCAACGCCTATAGAAACTAGAGACTGTTGTCTATCCAATAATAGTAATAATATGCATATTGTACGATAAAGAATTTAGTAGGAAGCCGTTTAATCTGTAATGCAATCCTCGCCCTGAGCTCGTCTACTTTATTGTCTAGAAACTGAACATTAGCGAGAAATAGTGGATGGTGTGCATGCCTCCTGAGTCGGATTAGAAGTCCCCTCGAATACCTCTTCTCCGCTGGCGGCGTCTTGGAGCAGCCTCTGGGATAAGTTCAATTGGGGTACGTACAAATTATCCAATTCGGGAAAGTCGTATTTCTGATCGTGATGCTGGTGAGTTACCGCTGCTCTGATATTCAAAAGTTATTTCTGGCTGTATGTAATAACACAAAAAACATTCTGGACTAATAATGTAAGAAATAACACACAAAAAAACTAAATACTGCTAAGTAGCTTAGGAGCTAGAAGCAGAGCCGCCATGTCTGTCTGTCGACGCCATTCCAGCAGTAGTGACCAGGACCCTGTTAAAATAATGTAAACATGAGTGGATTCAGTTGCTCTTTACTTTAACTTTCTATCATTAAGGCTTCATACCACTGTCATATACTGTATACGGAGGATTCAAGTGAAAACTTACTTGGATCCGAAAAAGCTGTGCACTTAAAACAGCTCTGAAACAGCTCTGATAAACCAAAGTAGCCAGCCATATGCTTGTTATCTAATTGCCCAGTAGATAATCTAGATTGATGTCTTCTGCATACTGTCTTCTGCAACTCTACTGATACAGCTGGCTGACTGGAGGCTGAAGCTAAGGTGAAAAAAAGAAAGAAAGAAAAATGCTCAAGTGAGTCGTCTTTCAGTCTTTTACTCTGTCATTAGCCCCAAAACATTTTCATTGTTCTTAGAAGGTCTCATTCACTGACCCCATGCCTCCCTCTGCATGAACGCTGTCTGTTTCATTCAATTTAAACAATGGAGCATCTCCTATATTATTAAACCAGGCAACTAAATCCTCTCGGACATGAGAGGTAGGCTTGTTCGGTATCCAGATTGTCTTGCCGACCTTGTGCCATTCTATAATAACAACACTGCCGCTATGAATGAAATTAATGGTAAATCATTTATTGCCATTTTCGAGTTACTTTTATTGTAAATAAGAATATGTTTCTAAACACTTCTACATTCATGTGGATGCTACCGTAATTACAGATAGTCCTGAATGAATCATGAATAATGATGAGTGAGAAACTTACAGATGCACAAATATCATACCCCCAAGACATGCTAACCTCTCACTGTCACGCCCTGACCTTAGAGAGCTGTTTTATTTCTCTATTTGGTTGGGCATTCTATGTTTTCTATTTCTTTGTTTTTGGCCGAGTGTGGTTCCCAATCAGAGGCAGCTGTCTATCGTTGTTTCTGATTGGGAATCATATTTAGGCAGCCTTTTTCCCACCTAATGTTGTGGTTAATTATTTACTTTCGGTGTGTGTTTGTGTGCGCCACGGTTGCGTCACGTTTGTTTCTGTTAACCTGTTCTTTTTGTGAAAGTTTCACTACGATTAAAAGAAATGTGGAATTACATGCACGCTGCGCCTTGGCTCATCTATGACAGGGAGTTTGAAGACAGTGAACGTGACACTCACCATTACAATAACAGGGGAGGTTAGTATTTTTCGGGGGTTATGATATTTACGCCTATTTGCCCAATAATTTTGGTGGGGCTATGTACGCCTATTTGCCCAAGTATTTTTCGAGGTCTATGTACAATAGTCTGCACTTTAACCTCAAAGTCATTGTATAATTTCAAATCCAAAGTCCTGGAGTACAGAGCCAAAACAACAAGAAATGTATAACTATCCCAATACTCTTGGAGCTCACTATATATGGGTATTTCTATAAACTAGGGTACCAGTGACGATTTCCGACACTAGACAACTTGTTACAGCTGTTGAAAAGTCATAATCAGACAATTTTTACATTAAGGGGGATCATGCCTAGGTGCTATCTAGAACCTAAAAGGGTTCTTCACCTGTCCCCATAGGAGAACCCTTTCAAGAACAATTTATGGTTCCCGGTAGAACCCTTTTGAGTTCCATGTAGAACCCTTTACACAGAGAAAAGAGTTCTACCTGGAACCAGAAAGGGACAGCCGAAGAACCCTTTTGTAATCCTTGTATATTCCATCAATGTATGCATTGCAAAATCGAATGCTTCTAACTAAAAGAGTCACCTTACCTTGATACTTTAAACCTAAATCGTTACTGTCGTTAAAACCTCTTAAGGATCCGTCCCTTTTAAAAAAAAATGCCTAAAATGACATACCCAAATCTAACTGCCTGTAGCTCAGGACCTGAAGCAAGGATATGCATACTCTTGATACCATTTAAAAGGTAACACTTTGAAGCTTGTGGAAATGTGAAATTAATGTAGGAGAATATAACACATTAGATATGGTAAAAGGTAATACAGAGAAAAAAACATGCATTTTTTTGTACCATCATCTTTGAAATGCAAGAGAAAGGCCATAATGTATTATTCCAGACGATGCACAATTTAGATGACACACAATTTAGGTGACCAAATACTTATTTTCCACCATAATTTGCAAATAAATTCATTAAAAATCCTACAATGTGATTTTCTGGATTTCTTTTCTCATTTTGTCTGTCATAGTTGAAGTGTACCTATGATGAAAATTACAGGCCTCTCTCATCTTTTTAAGTGGGAGAACTTGCACAACTGGTGGCTGACTAAATACCTTTTTGCCCCACTGTATGTGAAATCGTGTAAAATCGTGTAGTATACACTATTGCGCAACACGCAGAGCTATTCCTATTAATTATTCTGGATATAATGACAACAATTACATAGCCTAGTGGGCTTATTGACAATATGATCTGGTAATGAAATAACATGACAAATACACTTTGTTACCATGTTAGACCTGCAATTTTAATCAATACAAGGGGCTTGAAGTAGCCTACTTGAACTTGAATTTGAAGCTCAGAAATTCAATACTGAAGTATGCTTACCTAGAAAATCTGACATTTCCTAAATATGTTGCTTGAAAAGTTATTGTAATTATTGTAGCCAATTTATGAGATCTTCTGCACCCTTATAATTATCCGTAAATTCATTTTTGATCAGTTTTTGTGAGAGATGTGGCCACTTTCAGGTTGCTTCAATTGAATGGTGTTGTGCTATTCTGTTGCAGTAAAACCATGTGAGGTTATTATGAGGACAACAACATCTGATGTTGCCTTCAACTTGGCTTTCCATACAAATTATTAAAAAAGGAACCTGGTTTTCGGTCACTTTCTCATGATAAAAACAAAGATGATGAGATTAATGCTACCGCTATGCATAGCTTTCTTATGTGTGCCTGCGTCAGCTACACAGGCTACAGCAAAGATGATGAGATTAATGCTACCGCTATGCATGGCTTTCTTATGTGTGCCTGCGTCAGCTACACAGGCTACAGAACATCTCTATTTAGTCAGGCAATGTCCACGTTATTCTCACATATTTTATAATAATTTGAATATCAGTGCATTGGCAAGGTCTACATTTTTTTTCCCTAAAGTGGCCTACTTTTTTAACACTTTCTGCATACTTATTTTTTGGGGGGGAGGCGGTTCTATATTAGGCCCTATATGTACAATTATATAAATGATACAAGTGTATAACATTGAGTTGCCATTGTCTGGGTGAACCCTGCTTAAAGGATGCATAGTCCTAGGCCTATGATGTTGCATATATTCACTTTTTTCCCCTCTAAGTACACATGTGCTTAGAGGGAAAACGCACGCCCGACTAGCATCACCACCCTGGACGGTTCCGACCTAGAATATGTGGACATCTATAAGTACCTAGGTGTCTGGCTAGACTGCAAACTCTCCTTCCAGACTCATATCAAACATCTCCAATCCAAAATCAAATCTAGAGTCGGCTTTCTATTTCGAAACAAAGCCTCCTTCACTCACGCTGCCAAACTTACCCTAGTAAAACTAACCATCCTACCGATCCTCGACTTCGGCGATGTCATCTACAAAATAGCCTCCAATACTCTACTCAGCAAACTGGATGCAGTCTATCACAGTGCCATCTGTTTTGTTACCAAATCACCTTATACCACCCACCACTGCGACCTGTATGCTCTAGTCGGCTGGCCCTCGCTACATATTCGTCGTCAAACCCACTGGCTCCAGGTGATCTACAAGGCTATGCTAGGTAAAGTGCCGCCTTATCTCAGTTCACTGGTCACGATGGCTACACCCACCCGTAGCACGCGGTCCAGCAGGTGTATCTCACTGATCATCCCTAAAGCCAAAACCTCATTTGGCCGCCTACCCTTCCAGTTCTCTGCTGCCTGCGACTGGAACGAATTGCAAAAATCTCTGAAGTTGGAGACTTTTATCTCCCTCAACAACTTTAAACATCTGCTATCTGAGCAGCTAACCGATCGCTGCAGCTGTACATAGTCCATCGGTATTTAGCCCACCCAATTTACCTACCTCACCCCCATACTGTTTTTATTTATTTACTTTCCTGCTCTTTTGCACACCGGTATCTCTACTTGCACATGATCATCTGATGATTTATCACTCCAGTGTTAATCTGCTAAATTGTAATTATTCGATTTATTGCCTACCTCCTCATGCCTTTTGCACACATTGTATATAGATTCTATTTTTTTCTACCATGTTATTGACTTGTTTATTGTTTACTCCATGTGTAACTCTGTGTTGTTGTCTGTTCACACTGCTATGCTTTATCTTGGCCAGGTCGCAGTTGCAAATGAGAACTTGTTCTCAACTAGCCTACCTGGTTAAATAAAGGTGAAATAAATAAAAAAAATAAAAAAATGTGGAACTGCATAAAAATCTTTTTTATTTTGGTTTCAAACCATTTTGAAATATTGATCCCAATGTCACACATTGGCCCCATTATTTATAGAAAGACCCATATGGTATACCGCCCAAGCCTAATAAGAGGTCCTTCAATAAAGAACAAGGTCATTCTGCCATCCTTATCATGGGTGAGGTGCATTCCTAATAGGAAATAAAACAGACAGACAGACACCTGCTCTCACAGCCCACTTGCTTCATTCGAGAGCACATCCTTCTCTCTTCATGAAAAAAGAGAGATAGAGAAACAAACAAAATAATCTCACTTTGTGTGAAATATGTTCTGCAGGGCACCAAAGTGCCGGTGGTTCCCTTGGTAACCAACGCTTCCCTGCTGAAGCTCAACCTCAGAGATAATTGGATGGAAGGGATGGGCGGGGCCACCATGTTAAAGGAGAACTGTTACATCACAGGGGGTGCTCTTCCAACCTCCGCTCCGGGGCCTCAGGGAGGCGGGGGTGCCACCCACACACACCTGTGTGCCACCCTCACCCCTGCCACCCTGGTTGTGCCTCGACACCTACAGTAGGGCCCTATTTAAAATTGTCAGTGTCTAGCTAGCGCCACACACAGTTCATGATCCAGGGGAGAGGAGTGAGAGGAGAGCGAGCGTTGTTATTTTTACATAAAGGACCCTGGTTGGCCCTTAAGGGTCTACCTGCTGACGTTCATTCCCTCAGCAGTCGATATGTCAGATTGTTTCACCGCTGAGTGTATCATTATATTCACGTCACAATTCCAATTGTCCTTACTGCACAACTAATAACTGTCACTCCCAATGCCTTAATGACACTGCTATTAGAATAATAGGTTAACCGCTGACAAGAAGAGTATAGAAAATGATCCACTGTGGGATATACACGTAGATATCTGCTAAATTCAGATCACGTTAGGTTTTTACCATTGCATTAAGTAGCGCCAATTTCCCTAGAAACATCAAGACTGGAACAGACAAAACAGAATGGTTTAACTCCACTGTAACTCACCCTGCTTGACCTCAGTGTGTTCCTCTGCCAGAGGTTGACCTGGGGGAGAACAGACTGGGGAAGCATGGTACCCGGTCCCTTTCCATTATGCTTCTGGAGGACACCATCCTGGTCTCACCTCTCCAGGAACCAGCTCCCTGACAGGGATGCACAGCACCTGGCCCAAGCCCTGACCTCCAACACCAAGCTGGAGACACTAGCTCTCAGTCACAACACCATGGGAGATGCAGCCGGTAGGGTGTGTGTGTGCGTGCGTGCGTGTGTGTGTGTGTGTGTGCGTGTATGTGTGAGACCTTAGCCACAACACCATGGGAGATGCGGCAGGTAGGAACGTGTGTCTTGGGTGTGGTGTGGTGAGGTGCTGAATCGAGAGGAACTGTGCATTTACAATTAGAACAGCAGTGGTCCAAGAACAGCCTTGAAGAACACCTCAAATGTGCTAAAGAACATACCCAGCCATCACCTTCGTCTTAAGGTGTCTCGAGTCGAGGAGACATCAAGTTGGGACATCTTGAGACACTTTGAAAGAGTATAACAAAATTCCAAAATAGGCCGTAAAAACATGAAATTTTCCTATTCTTCTGGGCGAGGACTTTTTCCATTAAAGAATATTCTGTCCTGGCCTCCCGAGTGGCGCAGTGGTCTAAGGCACTACATCGCAGTTGCTAGCTGTACCATCAGAGATCCTGGTTTGAGTCCAGGCTCTGTTGTAGCTGACCGGGAGACCCATGAGGCGGCGCACAATTGGCCCAGCGTCGTCCGGGTTAGGGGAAGGTTTGGCCGGCAGGGATGACCTTGTCCCATCGCACACTAGCAACTCCTGTGGTGGGCCAGGTGCAGTGCATGCTGACACGACCGCCATGTGTACTGTGTTTCCTCTCACACATTGGTGCGGCTGGCTTCCAGGTTAAGTGGGCATTGTGTTAAGAAGCAGTGTGGCTTGGTTGGGTTGTGTTTCAGAGGACGCACAACTCTCCACCTTTGCCTCTCCCAAGTCTGTACGGGAGTTGCAGCGATGAAACAAGACTGTAACTACCAATTGGGGAGAAAAAGAGGTAAAAAAACAAGATTATGTCACACAGTTATAAAGAAATGACTGTTATAAAGAAGACTGGATAAAGTCTCCACTCCACCATCACCTCTGGTATACAGTGCCTTGCAAAAGTATTCAACCCCCTTGGTGTTTTTCCTATTTTGTTGCATTACAACCTGTAATTTAAATTGATTTTTATTTGGAGTTCATGTAATGGACATACACCATAGTCCAAATTGGTGAAGTGAAATGGAAAAAATGACTTTTTCGGGAATTTTATTTTATTTTTTTAAATGGAAAAATGGTGCGTGCATATTTATTCACCCTCTTTGCTATGATGCCCCTAAATGTGCAATCTAAGTGTCACATGATCTCAGTATATATACACCTGTTCTGAAAGGCCCCAGAGTCTGCAACACCACCAAGCAAGCGGCACCATGAAGACCAAGGAGCTCTCCAAACAGGTCAGGGACAAAGTTTTGGAGAAGTACAGATCAGGGTTTTGTTCTAAAAAAATATCTGAAACTTTGAACATCCCACAAAGCACCATTAAATCCATTATTAAAAAATTGAAAGAATATGGCACCACAACAAACTTGCCAAGATAGGGCCGCCCACCAAAATTCACGGACCAGGCAAGGAGGGCATTAAATCAGAGAGGCAACAAAGAGACCAAAGATAACCCTGAAGGAGCTGCAAAGCTCCACAGCGGAGATTGGAGTATCTGTCCATAGGACCACTTTAAGCCATACACTCCACAGAGCTGGGATTTACAAAAGAGTGGCCAGAAAAAAGCCATTGCTTAAAGAAGAAAATAAGCAAACACATTTGGTGTTCGCCAAAAGGCATGTGGGAGACTCCCCAAACATTTGGAAGAAGGTACTCTGGTCAGATGAGACTAAAATTGAGCTTTTTGGCCATCAAGGAAAACGCTATGTCTGGCATAAACCCAACACCTCTCATCACCCCGAGAACACCATCCCCACAGTGAAGCATGGTGGTGGCAGCGTCACGCTGTGGGGATGTTTTTCATCGGCAGGGACGGGGAAACTGGTCAGAATTGAAAGAATGATGGATGGCGCTAAATACAGGGAAATTCTTGAGGGAAACCTGTCTCAGTCTTCCAGATGTTTGAGACTGAGATGGAGGTTCACCTTCAATGACCCTAAGCATACTGCTAAAGCAACAAAGAAGTGGAAACATTTAAATGTCTTGGAATGGCCTAGTCAATGCCCAGATCTCAATCCAATTGAGAATCTGTGGTATGACTTAAATATTGCTGTACACCAGCGGAACCCATCCAACTTGAAGGAGCTGGAGCAGTTTTGCCTTGAAGAATGGGCAAAAATCCCAGTGGCTAGATGTGCCAAGCTGATAGAGACATACCCCAAGAGACTTGCAGCTGTAATTGCTGCAAAAGGTGGCTCTACAAAGTATTGACTTGGGGGGTGAATAGATATGCACGGTCAAGTTTTCAATTATTTTGTCTTATTTCTTTTGTTTCACAATTAAAAATATTTTGCATCTTCAAAGTGGTAGGCATGTTGTGTAAATTAAATAACACAAATCCCCCAAAAATCTATTTTAATTCCAGGTTCTAAGGCAACAAAATAGGAAAAATGCCAAGGAGGGTGAATACTTTCGCAAGCCACTATAGTTCCCAGCACTTTGGCTGTTAAATGAACAGATGTATGTCCTAACTGCTCAACAAAAGTGAATCCCTTCAATTTCAAGGTCTCAATTCCCTAATCAATCCCTCAATGCGAGCGTGTTTCTCAGCCTTAATAACATCCGTTGCAGACAACAGACTGCAGTCGGTGACGATCATTGAGTTTATAAAACGCACACACACACACACACACACACACACACACACACACACACACACACACACACACACACACACACACACACACACACACACACACACACACACACACACACACACACACACACACACACACACACACACACACACACACACACACACACACACACACACACACACTAGTGGTGACATTTTGATGCAGAGCAGGCAGCCACAGACCACAGCTTCTGTAGTTGATTGTGGCATTCAAAGGTCAAGAAATCTCCTTCATTAAAAGTCTACTCAATTAGGACGTGGATGAAATTTCTGACATAAACCTTCTGGTGCTGATGAGAGTGAATGACAAACCAGACTGTGCAGCTTCAGGCAAGATCTGCATAATTGAAACAGAGACAATTGCTTTGTTTAAGTAGGGGGAGAGGAACCCTCTCCATGGTAATGTTATTTTTGAGCTTGTTGGTTGTACCTGCACCAAAACTCCAGTATTTTTCTTTCATAGCTTGTTCTCCATCTTCGTTCTAAATAGGGAGCAAAACAGGTGCATTATTATGGCTCTTTCTCGTCCCTCTGCAGCAGACAGATGGTGAGCAATTTGTTTGTGGAACATCGTATCACAATAAAACCACAGAACCAAATCGTGAGAATTGCAATACATATCGTATCGGTACCTAAGTATCTTATCGTGAGGTCCCTAGCAATTCCCCGCCCTAATGATTAACTGTGTCAATCAAGATATACTGACATTTTATTGGTTTACATTCACCTTTCTTCAATGCCACATTAGGTAAATCGAGAGCCATCACTATCTATAACGGTTAATACCATGTTTTGGAAGGAGTTCTGATCATTGTGATGAAAATGTCTTCACTGACGGTATTGCTCTCTCTTGCGTTTCATCTCAATTAGTCAACAGTGGCTCCCTCTCCTCGTCTGCAAATTGGAATTGGACTGGTGAAACCCAATTCCTATTGGAGTGCGGGGTAAATGTCAGATCATTTGACTAAATATTGTAGGCTACTGATATAATGCTGCCTTGGGGTAACACACCTAGTCCCTGGTTGACTGGACACCACCGCAACCTGACGCAAGGCAGGGGAGACCACGAGCTCTGAGGCCCCATGTGTCTGTCATCGATATCTACCCGCCAAAACGTCATTCATAAACCTTTTTAATTTCCATATGTACTAGGAAGCTAAGTGTTTGTTTCCTGGGCTTCAAGAATGTGACTGATCAAAGTGCCTCAGGCCTTGAAAAAATAATGATTGAACTGATTTAAAGTAAGGGAATATCGGTAAACAAATGTCATGGTCAAGACTATGGTTGCGCCAGTGCAATGAATGAAGCTTACTCAGGTGTTCAAGAGCTCATATCAGACCGAGAGCCTAATGATTCTTAGGTAGATCTTTATGGGGTTTTATCAGGTTTCAGGTAAGACCCAAGTGCACTGTGTTGAAGTTACAATGTCCATTGCAACAACAGGGGCAGGCAAACGACAGGTCAAGGCAGGTAGGGGTCGATAATCCAGAGTAGCGGCAAAGGTACAGGACAGCAGGCAGGCTCAGGGTCAGGGGCAGGCAGAGTGGTCAGGCAGGTGGGCTCAGGGTCAGGGGCAGGCAGAGTGGTCAGGCAGGCAGACTCAGGGTCAGGTCAGGCAGAGTGGTCAGGCAGGTGGGCTCAGGGTCAGGGGCAGGCAGAGTGGTCAGGCAGGCAGACTCAGGGTCAGGGGCAGGTAGAGTGGTCAGGCAGGTGGGCTCAGGGTCAGGGGCAGGCAGAGTGGTCAGGCAGGCAGACTCAGGGTCAGGGGCAGGCAGAGTGGTCAGGCAGGCAGACTCAGGGTCAGGGGCAGGCAGAGTGGTCAGGCAGGTGGGCTCAGGGTCAGGGGCAGGCAGAGTGGTCAGGCAGGTGGGCTCAGGGTCAGGGGCAGGCAGAGTGGTCAGGCAGGTGGGCTCAGGGTCAGGGGCAGGCAGAGTGGTCAGGCAGGTGGGCTCAGGGTCAGGGGCAGGCAGAGTGGTCAGGCAGGTGGGCTCAGGGTCAGGGGCAGGCAGAGTGGTCAGGCAGGTGGGCTCAGGGTCAGGGGCAGGCAGAGTGGTCAGGCAGGTGGGCTCGGGGTCAGGACAGGCAAGAGTCAAAACCAGGAGGATGCGAAAAAGAGAGACTGGGGAAAAACAGGAACTGAGAAAATGCTGGTTGACTTGAACAAACAAGACAAACTGGCACAGGCAGACAGAAAACACAGGTATAAATACCCAG
Source organism: Salvelinus fontinalis (assembly GCF_029448725.1). Lineage (NCBI taxonomy): Eukaryota > Metazoa > Chordata > Actinopteri > Salmoniformes > Salmonidae > Salvelinus > Salvelinus fontinalis. Next base: position 36,953,994 of record NC_074692.1, read on the forward strand.
GGGATAAGTGGGGAAGATGGGCGACACCTGGAGTGATGTCAGAGACACGCACAAGGACAGGTGAAACAGATCAGGGCGTGACAGTTTTAGTTTAGAAAACAATCTTTCCGCAGAAGAGACAGTTACAGGGATGGTTAAACACAGCTTGATTGCCATAGCAACATCAGGGAAACTGGTCAGAAGGGAGTGGTGCTTCAAATACAGCAATTCTGCAACATTATTAATTGAGCCTCTCATTCTCCTTAATTGCCGGGCTCAGCACATTCCAGAAAGAAAGCTCTGGGGACAGGTCGTCTGGATACTGGACAGCCAATAAATTGGCAGATGCAAACCGATTATCATCTTTAGTGGACAACATTACTTGAGGGCTTAAACAAAAAAAGCAGTTTGCGATTTCGTTCATACTGGTGAACCGGCATTTGAGATGTGTGGTAACAAAATCAACAGTCTTATCTGTGGTATATCTTGGCGTGCATCATTCAAGACTAAGTTTAAATTGTGTGCAGCGCAATGGACATATAATGCACAATGTCTCAGGAAACACTGTCTGGGTAGCTACTATGGGCCAGTCACATACTGTAGCTACTATAGGCCAGTCACATACTGTAGCTACTATGAGCCAGTCACATACTGTAGCTACTATGGGCCAGTCATATACTGTAGCTACTATAGGCCAGTCACATACTGTAGCTACTATGGGCCAGTCACATACTGTAGCTACTATGGGCCAGTCACATACTGTAGCTACTATAGGCCAGTCACATACTGTAGCTACTATGGGCCAGTCACATACTGTAGCTACTATGGGCCAGTCACATACTGTAGCTACTATAGGCCAGTCACATACTGTAGCTACTATAGGCCAGTCACATACTGTAGCTACTATAGGCCAGTCACATACTGTAGCTACTGTGGGCCAGTCACATACTGTAGCTACTATAGGCCAGTCACATACTGTAGCTACTATAGGCCAGTCACATACTGTAGCTACTATGGGCTAGTCACATACTGTAGCTACTATAGGCCAGTCACATACTGTAGCTACTATGGGCCAGTCACATACTGTAGCTACTATAGGCTAGTCACATACTGTAGCTACTATAGGCCAGTCACATACTGTAGCTACTATAGGCCAGTCACATACTGTAGCTACTATGGGCCAGTCACATACTGTAGCTACTATAGGCCGCTCACATACTGTAGCTACTATAGGCCGCTCACATACTGTAGCTACTATAGGCCGCTCACATACTGTAGCTACTATAGGCCAGTCACATACTGTAGCTACTATAGGCCAGTCACATACTGTAGCTACTATAGGCCGCTCACATACTGTAGCTACTATAGGCCAGTCACATACTGTAGCTACTATGGGCCAGTCACATACTGTAGCTACTATAGGCCAGTCACATACTGTAGCTACTATAGGCCAGTCACATACTGTAGCTACTATAGGCCAGTCACATACTGTAGCTACTATAGGCCAGTCACATACTGTAGCTACTATAGGCCAGTCACATACTGTAGCTACTATAGGCCGCTCACATACTGTAGCTACTATAGGCCAGTCACATACTGTAGCTACTATAGGCCAGTCACATACTGTAGCTACTATAGGCCGCTCACATACTGTAGCTACTATAGGCCGCTCACATACTGTAGCTACTATAGGCCAGTCACATACTGTAGCTACTATGGGCCGCTCACATACTGTAGCTACTATAGGCCAGTCACATACTGTAGCTACTATGGGCCAGTCACATACTGTAGCTACTATAGGCCGCTCACATACTGTAGCTACTATAGGCCAGTCACATACTGTAGCTACTATGGGCCAGTCACATACTGTAGCTACTATAGGCCAGTCACATACTGTAGCTACTATAGGCCAGTCACATACTGTAGCTACTATAGGCCGCTCACATACTGTAGCTACTATGGGCCAGTCACATACTGTAGCTACTATAGGCCAGTCACATACTGTAGCTACTATAGGCCAGTCACATACTGTAGCTACTATAGGCCAGTCACATACTGTAGCTACTATGGGCCAGTCACATACTGCAGCTACTATGGGCCAGTCACATACTGTAGCTACTATGGGCCAGTCACATACTGTAGCTACTATAGGCCAGTCACATACTGTAGCTACTATAGGCCAGTCACATACTGTAGCTACTATAGGCCAGTCACATACTGTAGCTACTATAGGCCAGTCACATACTGTAGCTACTATGGGCCTCTACATAGAACAAAAGAGAGAGAATACTTTAGGAGAATTGCTCGATGTATATTTTTTTGTAAAAGTCTATAGTAAATAGCAGCTAAATACTGTATATAGCTATAGATAGTAAGCCACACTGCAAAATGAAACAATCTCTAGTAAGCTAGTGTTATTTTTATTTTTTATTTAAATAGGCAAGTCAGTTAAGAACACATTTTTATTTACAATGATGGCCTAGGAACAGTGGGTTAACTGCCTTGTTCAGGGGCAGAACGACAGATTTTTACCTTGTCAGCTCGGGGATTCGATCTAGCAACCTTTCCGTTTAGCAACCTTTCGGTTACTGGCCCAACGCTCTAACCACTAGGCTACCTGACGCCAAGGTTGACTGACCGTATTATTTTGCATTAATAGACTAGTTTAAGCAAAACAACTTTCTAACCAAGCTGGGAGAGTGCGCGAGGACTTCTCATGTCATGCAGGTTGAGGTAGGCTATACAGGACAGTTGTAAATTGTTTTTAAATCAATTGGTAGCTGATTAGTATGCTATTGCATCAACAATGTATTTTACAATCTGCATTATTTAAATGTCGAACTTTAAAAAAGTACTAAAAAAGTAATTACGTTATTGTCGCCAACCAGCAGTCTAAATGACAGCATTGCGACAATGTGTATAGCTTCATAAAATGTTATGCTTAACATGAGAAAATTATTAGGCATCCCATATAAACATTTATCCATTAGCTAAAGAAAAGCTGTAGGCTACATGCCCTGGCACAACAGAAAGTATATCATCGATTCGATAGGCAGCCGCATACACATTTCAGCACCTTGGACAGCGATCGGTAGTCTATACTTTGTGAGTGGCTGTCTGGCTGACATATTCAATTTATTTTATTATTTTTCAGGAAGGGGGGCCAGAGAAACCGTGTTACGCCAGTGCACCTAGTCCTCACCGTTTGAACGCCAGAGGCCAAAGAAAGCATAATGATAATTGTTAACCCATTTATATTGATTTCTCTGATCTTGTTTAAATGATTGATTAGGTGATCTATATCTGTCCCATAATGGTCTGGGGAAGGATGGAGCAGTAGCTTTAGGAGAGGCTCTAAGAGAAAACAACACTCAAGAGGACATCAATATAAGGGTTTTTGCATGTTATGCTTATACACTTTTCTCAACTAACATTCAGAGTTATTAAACAGACGCTCCTAATAAAGACAGCATAGTAAAACAGAAAGTATTGGATTTAAACTCATGACTTTACTTGTTGAAATGTTGTTGCACATCTTTATAAGACTTATGCCATCACTTCAGAATGTAAGAAGGTTCTTTGAAAGGCAACAGTTTTAGTTTGCTTGCCTCACACCCTAAACACTTATTATTATCTCTCCCCCACAGTAACAATCGGGTACCCCCTGAAGGTGCGATCCGCTAAAAAATAAAACAAAAAGTAACGAGGCTATAAACAGGGGGTACCGGTACAGAGTCAATGTGCGGGGGTACAGGTCAGTCGAGGTAATTTGTACATGTAGGTAGGGATAAAGTGACTATGCATAGATAATAAACAGCGAGAAGCAGCAGTGTAAAAACAAAGGGGGGGGGGGGGGGGTTGTCAATGTAAATAGTCTGGGTGGCCATTTGATTAATTGTTCAGCAGTCTTATGGCTTGGGGGTAAAAGCTGTTAAGGAGCCTTTTGGACCTAGAATTGGTGCTCCGGTACCGCTTGCCGTGTGGTAGCAGAGAGAACAGTCTATTAATTGGGTGACTGGAGTCTTTTTTGGGCCTTCCTCTGACACCGCCTAGTATATACAGTACCAGTCAAAAGTTTGGACACACCTACTTATTCAAGGGTTTTTCTTTATTTTTACTACTTTCTACATTGTAGAATAATAGTTAAGACATCAAAATGATGAAATTACACATATGGAATCATGTAGTAACCAAAAAAGTGTTAAACAAATCAAAATATATTTTATATTTGAGATTCTTCAAAGTAGCCACCATTTGCCTTGATGACGGCTTTGCACACTCTTGGCATTACTTGGTTGTCAAAATAACAAATGGTTTGCATGGTACTTATTCTGCCACTCTAATGTATTACCCAACTTGCTAACACTGACAACAAAGCTAGTAAAGCTGTTGCCTCATACTTACGTCACTGTTTGTTTACCCCTAGTTTTTTAACCTGTACGCTGGCCGGCTAGCGAGAGAAGTTAATCTCGATCTATTTCGCCGGTCTTAGATATGTCACGTAACTACTGTACACTGAACAAAAATATAAACACAACATGTAAAGTGCTGATCCCATGTTTCATGAGCTGAAATAAAAGATCCCAGAAATGTTTCATACGCATAAAAGCTTATTTCTCTCAAATGTTGTGCACAAATGTGTTTACATCCCTGTTAGTGAGCATTTCTCCTTTACCAAAATAATCCATCCACCTGACAGGTGTGGCATATTAAGAAGCTGATTAAATAGCATGATCATTACACAGGTGCACAATGCTGGGGACAAGAAAAGGCCACTGTAAAATGTGCAGTTGTGTCACACAACACAATGCCACAGATATCTCAAGTTTTGAAGGAGCGAGCAATTGGCATGCTGACTGCAGGAATGTCCACCAGAGCGGTTGTCAAATAATGAAATGTTAATTTCTCTACCATAAGCCGCCTCCAACGTTGTTTTTGAGAATTTTGCAGTATGTCCAACTGGCCACAGATGACATGTAACCACACCAGCCCAGGACCTCCGGCTTCATGATCAGCGAGATCATCTGAGACCAGCCACCCGGACAGCTGAGGGTTTGCACAACCAAAGAAATTCTGCACAAATTGTCAGAAACGTCTCAAGGAAGCTCATCTCCGTGCTTGTCGTCGTCACCAGGGTCTTGACCTGACTGCAGTTAAGCGTAGTAACCGACTTCAGTGGACAAATGCTCACCTTCGATGGCCACTGGCACACTGGAGAAGTGTGCTCTTCACAGATGAATCTAGGTTTCAACTGTACGAGGCAGATTTGCTGATGTCAACATTGTGAACGGTGGGGTTATGGTATAGGCAGGCATAAGCTATGGACAATGAACACAACTGCATTTTATCGATGGCAATTTGAATGCACAGACGTACCGTGACAAGATCCTGGAGGCCAATGTCATGCCAGTCATCAGCCGCCATCACCTCATGTTTCAGCATGATAACATACGGTCCCATGTTGCAAGGATCTGTACACAATTCCTGGAAGCTGAAAATGTCTCAGTTCTTCCATGGCCTGCATACTCACCAGACATGTCACCCTTTGAGCATGTTTGGTATGCTCTGGATTGACCTGTACGACAGCGTGTTCCAGTACCTGCCAATATTTACAGCCATTAAAGAGGAGTGGGACAATATCCCACAAGCCACAATCAGCAGCCTGATCAATTCTATGCGAAGGAGATGTGTCATGCTGCATGAAGGAAATGGTGGCACGCCAAGATTCTGACTGGTTTTCTGATCCATGCCACTAACTTTATTTTAAGGTACCTGTGACCAACAGATGCACATGTGTTTTATTTTAATTTTATTTATTTCACCTTTATTTGACCAGGTAGGCCAGTTGAGAACAAGTTTTCATTTACAACTGCAACCTGGCCAAGATAAAGCAAAGCAGTGTGACAAAAACAACAACACAGAGTTACACATTATTAACAAACGTACAGTCAAAAATACAAAAGAAAAGAAAAATAGAACAATCTATGTACAGTGTATGCAAATGTAGAAGAGTAGGGAGCTGGGCAATAAGTAGGCCCTAGACGTAAAAATAATTACAATTTAGCATTAATACTGGAGTGATAGATGAGCAGAAGATGAATGTGCAAGGAGAGATACTGGGGTGCAAAAGAGCAAGAGTGTAAGTAATAATGTGGGGAGTAGGTAGACGGGTGTGCTATTTACAGATTGGCTGTGTACAGGTACAGTGATCGGTAAGCTGCTCAGACAGCTGATGCTTAAAGTTAGAGAGGGAGACATAAGACTCCAGCTTCAAAGATTTTTGAAATTCGTTCCATTCATTGGAAGCAGAGAACTGGAAGGAAAGGCGGCCAAAGGAAGAGTTGGCTTTGGGGATGACCAGCGTAATATACCTGCTGGAGCGCATGCTGTGGGTGGGTGTGTCTATGGTGACCAGTGAGCTGAGATAAGGCGGGGCTTTACCTAGCAAAGACGTATAGATGGCCTGGAGCCAGTGGGTTTGGCGATGGATATGTACTGAGGGCCAGCCAACGAGAGCATACAGGTCGCAGTGGTGGGTAGTATATGGGGTCTTTGGTGATTAAACGGATGGCACTGTGATAGACTACATCCAGTTTGCTGACTAGTGTTGGCGGCTATTTTGTAAATGACATTGCTGAAGTCAAGGTTCGGTAGGATAGTCAGTTTTATGAGGATATGTTTGGCAGCATGAGTAAAGGAGGCTTTGTTGCAAAATAGGAAGCTGATTCTAGATTCAGTTTTGTATTGGAGATGCTTAATGTGAGTCTGGAAGGAGGGGTTATGGTCTAACTAGACACCTAGGTATTTGTAGTTGTCCACATATTCTAGCTCAAAACCTTCCAGAGTAGCGATGCTAGTCGGGCGGGAGGGTGCGGGCAGCGAACGGTTGAAGAGCATGCACTTAGTTTAACTAGCATTCAAAAACAGTTGGAGGCCACGGAAGGAGTGTTGTATGGCGTTGAAGCTCATTTGGAAGTTTGTTAGCACAGTGTCCAAAGAAGGGCCAGATGTATAGAGGTGGAGAGAGAACCACCCTTAGCAAGAGCGACATCATTGATATACACACAGAAAAGAGTCGGCCCGAGAATTGAACCCTGTGGCACCCCCATAGAAACTGCCAGAGGTCCGGACCACAGGCCCTCCGATTTGACACACTGAACTCTATCTGAGAAGTAGTTGGTGAACCAGGCGAGGCAGTCATCTGAGAAGCCAAGGCTATTGAGTCTGCCGATAAGAATGCGGTGATTGACAGAGTCGAAAGCCTTGGCCAGGTCGATGAAGACGGCTGCACAGTACTGTCTTTTATCGATGGCGGTTATGATATCTTTTAGGACCTTGAGTGTGGCTGAGGTGCACCCATGACCATCTCGGAAACCAGATTGCATAGTGGAGAAGGTACGGTGGGATTCGAAATGGTCGGTGGTCTGTTTGTTAACTTGACTTTCAAAGATTTTAGAAAGGCAGGGCAGGATGGATATAGGTCTATAACAGTTTAGGTCTAGAGTGTCTCCCCCTTTGAAGAGGTGGATGACTGCGGCAGCTTTCCAATCTTTAGGGATCTCAGACAATACGAAAGAGAGGTTGAATAGCCTAGTAATTGATTGCAACAATTTCGGCTGATCATTTCAGAAAGAGAGGGTCCAGATTGTCTAGCCCAGCTGATTTGTAGGGATCCAGATTTTGCAGTTCTTTCAGAACATCAGCTGTCTGGATTTGGGTGAAGGAGAAGCGGGGGAGGGGTTGGGCAAGTTGTTGCAGGGGGTGCTGAGATGTTGGCCAGCGTAGGGGTAGCCAGGTGGAAAGCATGGCCAGCCGTGGAAAAATGCTTAACAAGAAATGTGTGGAGTGTTTGAAAAACAAGTTTTAATGACTCCAACCTAAGTGTATGTAAACTTCCGACTTCAACTGTACTTTGAGGAATCTCCAGGTTTGCATGAATATCCAAATGCAGAAGAATATTACAGCTGTTATATGGACAGATACAGCTCACTAGTCCTAACTACAAGCTAACTAGCAAGATTTATGAAATACACATAGCTAGTTAGATACAAACAAGAGTTAGCGACATACTAGTGATGAAGTGCTTCGAACACAGATAAATGTATCAAGCAACCGGAGCCCACAGCTTTCCATCATCATCGCGGCGTAAAGGCCGAAACCATGAGGTTCTTCCAACCTGGTTCTTGGGTAGTTGATGAAACTTCATTTGCTGTTCTTTTTCTCCTACTATTGTTCAGAGAAAACAGTACGCAACAGCTTTTCGGAATCTTAAAAGCAGGGTTATCTCGTTGGCTGATAATTGTGATGTACAGTGCATTCTGAAAGTAATCAGACCCCTTCCCTTTTTCCACATTTTGTTACGTTACAGCCTTATTTTAAAATGTATTAAATAAAACATGTTCCTCATCAATCTACATATAATACCCCACAATGACAAAGCGTAAACAGGATTTTAGAAATCACATTCACATAAGTATTCAGTCCGATTGCTATGAGACTCGAAATTGAGCTCAGGTGCATCCTTTTGCCATTCATTATGCTTGAGATGTTTCTACAACTTGGAGTACACCTGTGGCAAATTCAATTCAATGGACATGATTTGGAAAGGCACACACCTGTCTCTATAAGGTCCCACAGTTGACAAGGCATGTCAAAGCAAAAACCAAGCCATGAGGTCGAAGGAATTGTCCGTTGAGCTCCGAGACAGGATTGTGTTGAGGAAAAGATCTTGGGAAGGGTACCAAAAAATGTCACCCGTCCAAATGGAGCGATTGGGGGAGAAGGGCTTTGGTCAGGGAGGTGACCAAGAACCTGAAGGTCCCTCTGACAGAGCTCCAGAGTTCCTCTATGGAGATGGGAGAACCTTCCAGAAGGATAACCATCTCTGCAGCACTCCACCTGCCACCATCACTTCGGTGAAGCATGGTGGTGGCGGCATCATGCTGTGAGGATGTTTATCAGCGGCAGCGACTGGGAGACTAGTCAGGATCGAGGGGAAAATGAACGGAGCAAAGTACAGAGAGATCCTTGATGAAAGCCTGTTCCAGAGCGGGGCTGGAACGAAGTTTCAAAAAGTGAAGGGGTCTTGTAACGGAAAGCAAGTCGGAAAGCAAGTGCAGGTGGTGAGTTTAATAATAAACGGAACGTCAAACAATATAACAAACACGAGCAGTATATAGACATGAAACACATAAACAATACTGACTGGGGAAAGAACCTAAGGGAGTGCCAGTTATAGGGGAGGTAATAAGTGATGTAATGCAGTCCAGGTGTGTCTGATGATGACGTGCAGGTGCGCGTAATGATTGATGCCAGGACCGGTGGTTAGTTTACCGGTGACGTCGAACGCTGGAGGGGAGGAGCAGGAGTAGACATGACAGGTATGATTACTTTCCAAATGCACTGTAAATTCCACACAACAGTCTATCTGTTCATGCTAAAAAAAAATGGGTAGATTTTGTATTTTCTTTTTTAGGTATGTTGTAGTTTGTTGATTCAGACGATGTGGAAATATGTTAAAAACGACCTACCAAGCATATACAAAATGTTTATAGAATGATACAACATTTAATTATAATACTAATACATCCATTGTCGGATTATGAGTAAAGTAGACAATTTAACATAGAAGTAACGAGAGTACCCTACGGCTGTACCGCACTCGGAGGCGTGATCACGTTAAGCCCTGCCTCGCCGTGCGTATCTATAAGGCAAAACAGACGGGGTTGGCATAGATTGTTGACAACATGTAAACTATATTTTGTCTCCAATGTTTATTGAAACATAAAAACATTTTCAAAATAGATACTAGTCTCTCAAATCCATTGTTACAGGTGTTGGTTAGTTAGCTTGCGAATTTGAGACATATTAACATTGACATGAAATCAGTCAAAACACATTAAAAATATATGAAACCTTTATTTAACTAGGCAAGTCAGTTAAGAACAAATTATTATTTACAATGACGGCCTACCCTGGCCAAACTCTAAACCGGACGACACTGGGCCAATTGTGTGCTGCACTATTAGACTCCCAATCACAGCCGGTTGACTATTGTCCAAAATAATGAAAAAATAGATCAAAGTAGCGTACAGTGCTGAGAATGTTCTTTCTTATCTTTTAGGAGTACGGTTTGTTAATGAAGAGCAGCTGATTGGATTACCAATTTTGAAGAATCAATTTGAGATATCCAAACTGGTGGAGAGAGTACTGGTAAAGTGAAGGCTGTGAGGATCACGAGAGGAAGACTTGTTTCGATTTTTTGTATTTCTGATGATCAGAAGGAATGTGTGTTGCATCTTATCCGATTTGAGAAGTTTGACTTGTCGGTTGTGTCTCTTTGGAACATGACACCCCTCAAGGGGGTAATATCTGGCGTCTCATGGGAAGTGGATGTTGCAGAGATTAAAAATATTAATGGAGGGATTGATGCACATGGGATGAATTGTGTGGTGAATGAATAAAAAGTGAAGGGTATAAGTTATTTAGTTTTTTGATATGGAGTCTCTCCCAACTCAAGTGCAGTTGGGGTATATTAACTACAGAGTCAGAGCATTTATCCCAAGACCAATGCAGTGTGATCACTGTTAAGCTTTTGGACATGTTTCAAGTGTTTGCAGAAAGTTGAAGCCAAGTTGTGGAAAATATAATTTAATGTGTTATAAGTGATGAATATGTGACATGTTGTAATTGTGGTGGGAACCATGAAGACACGTCTTTGGAATGCCTGACAAGGCTGAAGGAGAATGAGGTAGCCAAAGTCAGGGTTGTCCAGAGCATTTCATATGCAGCGGCTGTTAAAACGATTGAGGGTTTGAATGGTGCTTCTGAAGAGTACATGTGGTGGATAGGCCTTCACTGCAGGCTGCAGGGGTTGCCTTTCACCAGCAGGACCCAGATATGTTATAAAGGTTAAATAAAAAATAAAATAAATATGTTAAAGGTTAAGAAGGTGGACTTTGTGGCCTTTATAGCTATGGTGATTAATGGCACTGCCAAGGTGGAGAGGAAGTCCAGGAAAATAGATATTGTGTATGTGGCTCCTGGCTGAGCGGTTCCTGGCTGGGACTGAAAGACTTCTCGGCAGAGGAGTTGCATGGAGTACTGTCACAAGCCTTTACCACCCTCTCAGGCTCTTGATATGGAGATTTGAAAGAAGAAATTAGTGGGAGTTTTGTTTTTGTCAATGTACTATTTTTATTTGGGTGGATTAAGTTTGTTTTCCCTATCACATATGAATTGTATTTTTACCTTGTTTTTTCAACCCTGTCCAGTTGGTGGGGGCAATACAGCTTTTTGGTTTGTAGTCTGTCATAAATCCCACACAAGAACAAGATGAAACGAGTCACTTACGATTCCCCGCATGGCAGTTTATTTTCATCGTTGGTAGCTATCTGGCCATCCAGAATCATAACTCACAGACTTCTGCCACATTGAAGTGTGCGCATCGTTTTTGTGAAGTTGTCAGCTAATTTATGACAACAGGCACAACTCTGATATAAAGTATTTTTTCCCCAAGTTGTCGCTATTCCACGCATCTCCACATATATCATTCGAGTCGTAACAACCTAACCATTACGACATTTATATTCAATCAAATAAGCCTCACGTAGCAAACTAACAATTGCTTTTTTTGTTGACCAAATTCGATAATCATTGTCTTCCATACAAAAAATCCCTCAATTCGTGGGTTTATTTTGGTGGACAGATTTTGGGCAGAGTAAAACCTCTCGCTTCGCCTTTTCCTCTCTGACTACAGCTAACAGTCAGATACTTATCCTTGGTTAAATATTAAACGGTTGATTCTGTTTAGCTCTCGTCATAACGTCACTACATAGGCCGTATATATAAAGATTCACACAAACGAGCGAAAGGTTTCCATTCAGTGTCTGGGGAAGATGGCGGCGACGTGTTCAATATTGCCCAAGGGCCAACTACTATACAGGAATGCTGTCAAGCTGCAGGTCGCAAGGTAAAGTGAAACCGTTGGAAGTTTTAAATGCTAACATTTACTCGCATCTTTGTTCAACAGAGAATGTACTTAACCTAATCTTACAAAGCGCAATTAAATACTTTGAGAATGTGAACCCTAATTATGTGAACTAGGTCGCTTTGAATCGTAGAGGGACGATATATCCAACAATAACTGCCTGCTAAATGTGTACGTTATGTGCAATTGTTGGTCAAATTATGAAGGTTCAACGATTGAAAGGAGGATACATCCTGATTAATGATGAAAAAGTTGCACTAACTGAGTCTACTAGCCTACTTTAATAATTTGCTGGGCACCTGAACTTTGACCCATTTCAAATGGGATCAACTGTGTGGTGTTATCACTTTTCCAATGCTGACACAATGTAACCAAACACTTTGACAACATGGCAACTGAATAAAACAAACAACAACTACTCTATCCTTTCCTCCTACTGCAAATTCAAGTTAGCATGCAATATTCCATATTCTATATTTTAAGCACTAATGCCCGATAAAGTGGGGTATATGGCCAATATACCATGGCTAAGGGCTGTTCCCAGCACGACGCAACGTGGAGTGCCTGGATACAGCCCTTAGCCGTGGTATATTGGCCACATATCACAACCCCTGAGGTGCCTTATTGCAATTATAAACTGTTTACCAAGATAATTAGAGCAGTAAAAAATCAATGTTTTGTTATACCCGTGGTATACTTAAGCAATAAGGCCAGAGGGGTTGTCGTATATGGCCAATATACCACGGCTAAGGGCAGTTCTTGAGCACAACACAACGCGTAGTGCCTGGACACAGCCCTTAGCCGTGGTATATTGGCCATATATCACAATCCCCCAAGGTGCCTTATTGCAATTATAAACTGTTTACTAACGTAATTAGAGCAGTAAAAGTGTTTTGTCATACCCGTGGTATATGGTCTGATATATCACAGCTGTCAGCCAATCAGCATTCAGGGCTTGAACCACCCAGTTTATAATGTCTGCTATATTGGCCATATACCACACCACCTCTGACTTTATTGCTTAAATATACCACGGCTGTCAGCCAATCAGCATTCAGGGCTCGAACCACCCAGTTTATAATCCCACTTTTAAAATGATCCACTGCTAGCCTACACTCAGCTTTTAACTGCTTTGCCAGCTTTAGCATTTCCATTCAATCCATCTGATTTGAGTCAGTGACACCAGAGCAGATGATCTGTAGGCCTGTCAGACTGCTTGGTCAATAACTTGATTCAACCAAGTTCTTCTGAGCCACTACTAATGGACAAATCCATGACACTCTTGGATTTAAAATGGTAACACATCTTCACAAGTAATATTGGAAATCTTCTATGCAATATTCAAGGCAGGTCCTTGTAAATAACACATGAGTGATGCTGTTCTCATTCAACTGACCAGACTAACATAAATGGCTATTGATCACACTCATACCCAGGGTGTAGGCTACTCATCATAGCATGATAATTGCAGTGCCACCAGTGGACTCATTTAGATTTCATGGCCTATACTGATCAGACATGTTTCTATTGTATATCAATGCCAAGTTGCCTGATCCTGCAAAAACTCTAAATTCTTTTGATTCTTTAAATTCTCAACAACAAAAAATTTAGAAGGAGGTTTTCAGACAAAGGATGGTTCCAGTCTATGTTTGTGCACGAAGTGGAGGCCAGGAAAGATGCCCACTCCAACCTGCTGTCGAAGAGTGAGACCAGCGACCTCTACAAAATTCAGTGTATGTAATAATATATTATATCCTAGCTGCATCAACACATCTATATACTCTTCTGCAGGAGTGGTTGAGGTTCAATAATAAACTAAATGTGAGACAAATACAGAAAATTATGTTGAATTGGATTCATTTGCTTTGTACACGGCATAGCCTCTGTGTGACATTTTATCGATGCATCTCTTTGGAAAACAGTGAAAGGATCATCATAATTTAAGGCATATTATTACACCAAGAGACCTACAGGAAGATGCATGCAGATCTGGGGCTAAATAAAGTGAGAATGTGTAATTCCATGGTATCATTACAATGCTATCATGTGTTTTGTTGTGACAAAAATGTCATTAGAAATGTCTAGTTCTCATCACATACTTTAACTTTGGATAGTTTGTTCTTTGACTTCTCTATAACTTTAGCCTGACCATTATAACCAGCAGGGAAATTGGGTAGGAAGACGATGATCCAAAAATAGTTTATTTGCAGAAGGAATAACGCATTAGTCTAATAATATGACTGATGCTGCTGAGTATGTTATATGATATTTCCCTTTTTTTAGGGAAATGTCCATCCACCAATATTCAGACTAGCTTATTCTGTCCCTTTCTCTCTCAGTTCACAATGTCAAGCCAGAGTGTCTGGAGGCGTACAACAATCTAGAGTGAGTTCATCTTTCATTTTTAGTTTTGCTCATATGTGCTGTAAATACTAACTGACAGTCTCCTCTTTTGGTAATTCACAGTAGATGTTTACTAGATATCTGTGAGTAGTACTGCACAATCGATGAAAATGCAGACATATACAGTATCTGTGATATTGTGTCTTTATACTTTCCCCCATGAATTCAGGTCTGAGGTGCAGCGCAAACTCCACTTAGACCAGGACTATCCCTGTGATGTTGTGGGGAGCTGGAATACTTGGTATGGCGACCAGGACCAAGCTGGTAAGTGGCAGAGACGTCGGTGCATAACAACAGTGTCACGAAACCCTAATCGACTGTTATCTAATAGGATCTATTGATGTAATCTTATGTTCTCTGTTAACCCTGATCTAATGTTATCACATACCTTTTCCTGAAGATAGGCCTCTTGTACAATGATGTCACTCACCAGAAGCATCTAGCTGATGGAGGTAAACAGTTTGGCCAATACATCACTGACCTCTGCTGTCTGTTTGTTGCAGTGCACCTTTGGCGGTATACAGGAGGCTACCCAGCATTGACTGAATGCTTGACCAAATTGAACAACAATAAGGTAGGCTGTATAAACTATATGTTTTTAGCATTTTAAAAGCAATTAGAAGGGATGTTCTGGACAAATCAGTACCACAACAGATCATTCAAAATGTACATCAAGTTATGTCAAATATTTGTAAATCTGATATTGTTATATACAGTTGAAGTCAGAAGTTTACATGCGCTTAGGCTGGAGTCATTAAAACTCGTTTTTCAACCACTCCACACATTTCTTGTTAACAAGCTATAGTTTTGGCAAGCCGGTTAGGACATCTACTTTGTGCGTGACACAAATAATTTTTCCAACAATTGTTTACAGACAGATTATTTCACTTATACTTCACTGTATCACAATTCCAGTGGGGCAGAAGTTTACATACACTAAGTTGACTGCGCCTTTTAACAGCTTGGAAAATTCCAGAAAATGATGTCATGGCTTTAGAAGCTTTTGATAGGCTAATTAACATCATTTGAGTCAATTGGAGGTGTACCCGTGGATGTATTTCAAGGCCTACCTTTAAACTCAGTGCCTCTTTGCTTGACATCTTGGGAAAATCAAAAGAAATCAGCCTAGACCTCAGAAAATAAATTGTAGACCTCCACAAGTCTGGTTCGTCCTTGGGAGCAATTTCCGAACGCCCAAAGGTACCACATCCATCTGTACAAACAATAGTACGCAAATATAAACACCATGGGACCACATAGCCGTCATACCGCACAGGAAGGAAACGCATTCTGTCTCCTAGAGATGAACATACTTTGGTGCGAAAAGTGCAAATCAATCCCAGAACAACAGCAAAGGATCTTGTGAAGATGCTGGAGGAAACAGGTACAAAAGTATCTATAAAACGAGTCCTATATCGACATAACCTAAAAGGCCGCTCAGCAAGGAAGAAGCCACTGCTCCAAAACCGCCATAAAAAAAGCCAGACTACAGTTTGCAACTGCACATGGGGACAAAGATCATACTTTTTGGAGAAATGTCCTCTGGTCTGATGAAATAAAAATGGAACTGTTTGGCCATAATGACCATCGTTATGTTTGGAGGAAGAAAGGGGACGCTTGCAAGCCGAAGAACACCATCCCAACTGTGAAGCACGGGGGTGGCAGCATCATGTTGTAGGGGTGCTTTGCTGCAGGAGGAACTGGTGCACTTCACAAAAAGGATGGCATCATGAGGAGAGAAAATTTATGTGGATATATTGAAGCAAATTCTCAAGACCTCAAGATCAGTCAGGAAATTAAATCTTGGTCGCAAATGGGTCTTCCAAATGGACAATGACCCCCAGCATACTTACAAAGTTGTGGCAAAATGGCTTAAGGACAACAAAGTCAAGGTATTGGAGTGGCCATCACAAAGCCCTGACCTCAAGCCTATGGAGAATATGTGGTCAGACCTGAAAAACCGTGTGCGAGCAAGGAAGCCTACAAACCTGACTCAGTTACACCAGCTCTGTCAGGAGGAATGGGCCACAATTCATCCAACTTATTGTGGGAAGCTTGTGAAAGGCTACCTGAAACGTTTGACCCAAGTTAAACATTTTAAAGGCAATACTACCAAATATGAATTGAGAGTATGTAAACTTCATGTCCACTGGGAATGTGATGAAAGAAATAAAAGCTGGAAAAAATCATTCTCTCTACTATTATTCTGACATTTCACATTCTTAAAATAAAGTGGTGATCCTAACTGAACTAAGACAGGGAATTTGTACTAGGATTAAATGTCAGGAATTGTGAAAAACTGAGTTTAAATGTATTTGGCTAAGGTGTATGTAAACTTCCGACTTCAACTGTATAAATATCAGAGTGTCCTCATTGTTTTGGGGGGGAAAGCATGGCTCTACTACTCGCTGACGTGAAACAACTATTCTTCTTTAGTTTACTAATTCATGAATTTCAAACATGAAACTCTTTTAAAGGAGTATCTGCACTTCAGGAAGGAGAGGAGTAAAATGCTGGTCTCACGGCGGAACCAGCTTCTTCTAGAGTTCAGTTTCTGGAATGAGCCAACACCCAGAAATGGACCCAACATATACGAGATGCGCTCATACAAACTCAAGGTAAGACACTGATTGGGACTAGAAACATGCAAACTGTGGTCATACAAACTTAAAGGGATACTTCAGGATTTTAGCAATGAGGCCCGTTATCTACTTCCCCAGAGTCCAATGAACTTGTGGATACCATTTTTATATTGCATTCAGTTTAAAGGAAGTCCGCCAACTAGTGGTAACGCAATGACTGGACGTCTATGGGAACAGCTAGCATGCAGACTTCCAGTCATTGCTCTAATGCTAGTTAGCATTTGTTCGCAAAACTACCTCTTAACTTCCTTTGTACTGGACGCAGATACATAAAATAAGTACCCACAAGCTAATCTGACGCTGGGGAGGTAGATAAAGGACTTCATTGCCAAAATCCTGAACTATCCCTTTAAGATACGTCTAGCGATGACCTAGACATACGAATTGCGCTCATAGAAACTCAAGGTAAGATACTTCTGTGAGGACACCCAGAGATATATAAACAGTGGACCGACAGAACACAATGGACATCATGTACCTAAGATAAGATAAACGTCTACTCTCAAACACAACCAACATGTCTGGCTTGACTGTATCTAATGAGTATGTAGGCCTACGTCACACTGCATTTTGTACAGAACTGTATGTTTTGATTGCAGCATTTACATTACATTTACATTTAAGTCATTTAGCAGACGCTCTTATCCAGAGCGACTTACAAATTGGAAAGTTCATACATATTCATCCTGGTCCCCCCATGGGAATTGAACCCTGGTCCCCCCGTGGGAATTGAACCCACAACCCTGGCGTTGCAAGCGCCATGCTCTACCAACTGAGCCACACCAACTGAGCCACACGGGACCATGCAGCACCTGCATGTCTAGGAGTATGGTATGTAAATGGGATGCTGTTGCATTCTGTTGGTGAAGGACACGGGTGGTTATGAAGTTAAACGTTTCCTGTGTTCATACTTCAGTGTAATTATCTCCAGTAGCTAGATTTCCATCTAATTGGCGAAAGATTTTCATGCGAATATTCTAGAATCCGCATTAAGAAAATATGTGCATTTTTCCACCAGTGGCATGTTTCCAGCAAATGGACTTGTTCAGGGTAACAATCAGTATGTGATGATGTAGTGCACATAAAATGTACTTTTTCGCTTAAGTTTTCATGTTTTATTTTGTTTTATTTTACCTTTATTTAACTAGACAGGTCAGTTCAGAGCTAATTCTTTCAATGATGGCCTAGGAACAGTGGGTTAATTGCCTTGTTCAGGGGCAGAACGTCAGATTTTTACCTTGTCAACTCGGGGATTCGATCTTGCAACCTTTCGGTTACTAGTCCAATGCTCTAACCACTGTACAGAATAAAAATCTATGTGTTCAATATGTTTCCATTGCATTTTCAACTCTACCGATTAGTTTTATCACAGAAACGGTTGCATTAAATAGCAAATGTGCCTACTCTGGTCTTGCAACCTGCGGAATAGCTAACAGCTCGCAGATATAGTGCATGTAGGCTGTGTGGGTTGTCTAGTCTACATCAGTGGAGGCAGCTGAGGGGCGGAAGGCTCATAATAATGGCTGGAATGGAGCAAATCAAATGTTATTTGTCACATGTGCCGAATACAACAATAACCAACAGTGCTGTTTTAAGAATACATTTTTTTAAATAAAAAATACAGATAAAGACTTTTTTTTTTACAATATCAATATTACAAATAATTAACTAGCAACAGTGGCGAGGCTATACACGTGGGATTCCGGTACAGAGTCAATGTGCGGGGGCACATGTTAGCCGAGGTAATTGAGGTACTGTAACTCGCATAGCCTACCCGCACTGAACTAAAGGGTAGAGCTGCCGCTTTCAAGGGGCAGGACTCTAACCCGGGAGCTTATAAGAAATACCTCTATGCCCTCCTATGAACCATCAAACAGGCAAAGCATCAATACAGGACTAAGATCGAATCGTACTACACCGGCTCTGACACTCGTCGGATGTGGCAGGGCTTGCAAACTATTAGACTACAAAGGGAAGCACAGCCAAGAGCTGCCCAGTGACACAAGCCTACCAGACGAGCTAAATAACTTCAATGCTCGCTTCGAGGCAAGTAACACTGAAACATGCATGAGAGCATCAGCATCAGCTTCCAAATGACTGTGTGATCAAGCTCTCTGCAGCCTATGTGAGTAAGACCTTTAAACAGGTCAACATTCACAAGGCCGCAGGGCCAGATGGATTACCAGGACGTCTACCCCGAGCATGCACTGACCAACTGGCAAGTGTCTTCACTTTTCACGTTTGATGGTAAGACCCAGGTGCAGACAATGTCGAAGTAACAAAAGTTTATAACTCAAACAGGGGCAGGCAAAAGGACAGGTAAAGGGCAGAAAGGTGGGGCAAAGGTACAGGACGGCAGTCAGGCTCAGGGTCAGGGCAGGCAGAAAGGACAAAACCGGGAAAACAGGAAAATAGACAAGGCAGGAGCAAGGGGAAAAAGCTGGTAGGTTTGAGGAACAAAACAAACTGGCAACAGACAAACAGAGAACACAGGTATAAATATACAGGGGATAATGGGGAAGATGGGCGACACCTGGAGGGGGGTGGAGACAAGCACAAAGACGGGTGAAACAAATCAGGGCATGACAACACCCACCCCTCTAGGGATGCCATCTGGCGTCCTACCTGGGCACATACCTGGTTGAGCAGGGTGCCAGCGCTGGAACTCAGAGATGAGGTCTGGGTCCAGGATGTCCCTTACGGAGACCCAGCACCCCTTTTCCGGGCCATAACCCTCCCAGTCAACCAGGTACTGGAATCCCCTGCCCCGAGGTTGAACCTTCAGGAGACGTCTCACCATGTATGCCGTTCGGCCGTCGATGAAACGGGGGAGAGGGGTGGGCCTGGAAACAGAAGACAAGGGGCAGTCAAACATGGTTTTAACTCTAGACACAGAAAAGGTAGGAAAAATACAGAGGGTACGGGGGAACAGATGACGAACCACAGAGGGGCTAATGATCTTGGAGCAGGGGGGAAAGGTCTCGGCTTCCGGGGGTGTAGCCGCGGCAATATAGCGACGTGCCAGTGCCTCAGGCCTGACCTTCTTGGATACCAGTCGGTGCTGTGGAAGCGAAGTTGCCAGAGCCATACTGAACCCCTCCTGGAGGTCCTGGCACTCTGCATAGCTGGCGGAGAAGTCCGGGGAAATTTCCAAGACCCAGGAAGACATCCCGGGGCAGGCAGAGCTGACTTCAGGCAATGAGTGTGGCAGGACAGGCTCCAGCCCACGATGGTACCAGTAGCCCAGTCATTGGAGGGATTGTGTCGTTGGAGCCAATAGAATTCCAATACCACGGTAACCTGCGGAGACTCACCCAGCAGGAATTGGATTGTCTCGCTGTGGTTTCCCCGACACTCGTAGGTTGACGTGGGTGGTCTGGTGGGTGACCCGGCCTATAGAGCAACTGTCCAGCGCTCTAACACCCATGGGAATCGAGAGGGGTTGAGTGGGGATGCCCAGCTCGGACGCCAGAGTCCATGAGACTCACATCGGCAACCCGAGTCGATGAGTACCTGGAGAGACTTGGACTGGTCGCCCCCACCGCAGGATGACACGGAGAGGGGGGCGAGCAAGGGGAGACGGAAAATTATCTTTAAGGTCCATCAGAGTACTCGCTCCAACAAATGAGCTAGGTCTGTTGAAGGGACAGGTAGACGCATAATGACCGGCAGTACCGCAATACAGACAACTCTGGGTCTCAAGTCTGCATACGCGTTTGGCTGGATACAGCCTAGCCCTGCCGAGCTGCATTGGCTCGGGAAGAAGTGAATTGGCAGTCTCGGGAGGCTCTTGGAGGGACTCGGGTAAGCTCGGATCCTCTCGGGGGCGTAGACGCCGGGGACTTCCGAAGTTCATCAGATGCAAGGTGGGATCCTTGAGTGAGCGATTGGGACTGCAATCGGACCTCTTCTCCATCCTACGTACCCGTAGCCGATCATCGATCCAGATGGTTAAAGCGATGAGTGAGTCGAGATCCGTTGGTAGTTTTCGGGCTGCCAGCTCATCCTTTTCCTCCTCTGATAATCCGTGCAGGAATGTGTCGAACAGCGCTTCCGGATTCCATGTACCCACCGGTGCTAGCGTGCGGAACTTCACCGCATAGTCTGCCAAACTGAGGGTGTCCTGCCGAAACTTGAGTAACTTCCGGGCAGCCTCTCTCCCGGACACCGGCGCCTCAAACTTTTCTCACCTCCGCCACGAATACCTCCAGACTGAGGCAGGAGGCGGATTGTTGCTCCCACACCGCCGTGGCCCAGGCGAGTGCCCTCCCGGACATTATGTACACTATCTTTTTTGTAATAATGTACACTATCTTTGAGCGGTCTGAGGGTAACGAAGAAGGCTGCAGCTCGAAAACGAGGGAGCATTGGGAGAGAAAAGCCCGGCAGGTTCTGGTATCTCCATCGTAGCGCTTCGGGGAGGTAAGCGGGGTTCCCGGGAAGCCGGGGTGATTGTGCTGCGACCATCCGGGTTACTGACTGGCAGGGAGGTTACCGTCGTGGTAGGCTGCCTGGTAGTTAACCCACGGAATTGCTCCCGCAATGCGTCCAATGCTAGGTCGTGACATTCGTCCACGTCCTGGAACCCTTCCATCAGAACGTGAAGCAACTCCTCATGTCTACTATTCATTAACTACAGCTCAACATTCAACACCACAGTGCCTTCAAAACTCATCACTAAGCTAAGGACCCTGAGACTAAACACCTTCCTCTGCAACTGGATCCTGGACTTCCTGACAGGCCGCCCCCCAGGTGGTAAGGGTAGGTAACAACACATCCGCCACACAGATCCTCAACACGGGGGCCCCTCAGGGGTGTGTGCTCAGTCCCCTCCTGTACTCCCTGTTCACCCACGACTGCATGGCCAGGCACGACTCCAACACCATCGTTAAGTTTGCAGATGACACAACAATGGTAGGCCTGATCACCGATCAGGTTGAGAGCTTCAAGTTCCTTGGTGTCCACATCAACAACAAACTAGAATAGTCCAAACACACCAAGACAGTTGTTAAGAGGGTACAACAAAGCCTATGCCTACTTACAGTTGTGGCCAAAAGTTTTGAGAATGACACAAATATTAATTTCCACAAAGTTTGCTGCTTCAGTGTCTTTAGATATTTTTGTCAGATGTTACTATGGAATATTGAAGTATAATTATATAAGCATTTCATAAGTTTCAAAGGCTTTTATTGACAATTGCATGAAGTTGATTCAAAGAGTCAATATTTGCAGTGTTGACCCTTCTTTTTCAAGACTTCTACAATACGCCCTGGCAAGGTGCTCCATCATGCTGGAAAAGGCATTGTTCGTCGCCAAACTGTTCCTGGATGGTTGGGAGAAGTTGCTCTCGGAGGATGTGTTGGTACCATTCTTTATTCATGGCTGTGTTCTTAGGCAAAATTGTGAGTGAGCTCACTCCCTTGGCTGAGAAGCAACCCCACACATGAATGGTCTCAGGATGCTTTACTGTTGGCATGACACAGAACTGATGGTAGCGCTCACCTTATCTTCTCCGGACAAGCTTTTTTCCGGATGCCGCAAACAATCGGAAAGGGGATTCATCAGAGAAAATTACTTTACCCCAGTCCTCATCTGTCCAATCCCTGTACCTTTTGCAGAATATCAGTCTGTCCCTGATGTTTTTCCTGGCGAGAAGTGGCTTCTTTGCTGCCCTTCTTGACACCAGGCCATCCTCCAAAAGTATTCGCTTCACTGTGCGTGCAGATGCACTCACACCGGCCTGCTGCCAATCCTGAGCAAGCTCTGTACTGGTGGTGCCCCGATCGCACAGCTGAATCAACTTTAGGAGACGGTCCTTGTGCTTGCTGGACTTTCTTGGGCGCCCTGAAACCTTCTTCACAACAATTGAACCGCTCTCCTTGAAGTTCTTGATGATCCAATAAATGGTTGATTTAGGTGCAATCTTACTGGCAGCAATATCCTTGCCTGTGAAGCCTTTTTTGTGCAAAGCAATGATGACGGCACGTGTTTCCTTGCAGGTAACCATGGTTGACAGAGGAAGAACAATGATTCCAAGCACCACCCTCCCTTTGAAGCTTCCAGTCTGTTATTCGGACTCAATCAGCATGACAGAGTGATCTCCTGGCTTGTCCTCGTCAACACTCACACCTGTGTTAACGAGAGAATCACTGACATGATGTCAGCTGGTCCTTTTGTGGCAGTGGACATTTTTTTTTGGGGGGGGGGTTCAGTTCATTTACATGGCAAAGAGGGACTTAGCAATGAATTGCAATTCATCTCATAACTCTTCATAACATTATGGAGTATATGTAAATTGCTATCATACAAACTGAGGCAGCAGACTTTGTGAAAATTAATATTTGTGTCATTCTCAGAACTTTTGGCCATGACTGTATATGTAGGTAGAGGTTAAGTGAATGTGCATGGATAATCAACAGAGAGTAGCAGCAGGGTAAAAATGGAAACCATGTGTTTGATGTATGTGATAGAATTCCACTTATTCCGCTCTAGACATTAACAAGTGCTCGTCCTCCCCAATTAAAATGCCACCAACATCCTGTGGTCTACATGATGAGATTATTATGGAAAATAGCGATAATATTTTTATTTGTCAAAAGGCAGTCAAACATCGATCATCATGTCACCAAAGTAAGACCCTCGATATTTGTTAGAAAGCAGTGTCAAGCTCATCACCGTACACTTTCACCACCCTGTGAAGTTCATCATTACTTATTTCATCTGTAGCCTAATAAACGGCATGGTTTTCCAAGTCATGGTGGGAGGACCACACATTATATCATTGCATGACTCCAAGTTTACTTCAATATGATGGTTATTATATAAATATTTGTGCATCAAAGCGTTTTGACAGCCATTTCCCGCATAATTAATTTTAAAGACACAAAAAGATCCCACCATGTCAAACTAACACATTATCTGTCGACATTTATACTTTTATGTCGTGAGAGAGGCGTGATCTTTTTTTTTTATACGATATGACTTTACTTGCATAAAAACTGGATGGAAAAGTGGTTAAAGACATTGTTTTTCTTTTTCTCAACCAACTTTTAGCCTGGAACGATGATTGAATGGGGGAATCATTGGTAAGACTTCTCATGAGACTGCAATATGTACATTGTTTGAAAGAAATGTGCATGTGCCATATGCATGTAAGTTGCATGTCATTTTGTAAATAATTAATGCAGAAATAAAGCTGGTATACAATAAGTAACATCAGTAAATGTTTCAGTAGAATGTCAAATATGTTCAATATTGATTGTACTCGTTACCTATCTTGATAGGGCGAGGGCTATCAAACATCGACAGGAGAACGATGAGGCAGTTGGAGGGTTCTTCTCTCAGATAGGAGACCTGTATGAAGTTCATCATCTGTGGGGTGAGTTGGCTGATGATACCCGTATGCATAACATTGACAGTATTTTATCAAAGGAAGCCAAACAATGCTGTGTTTTTGGAATTATCCCAATGAGTTTGTGACAGACAGTTTACTACTATCAATACACGCCCTATGGCGCAACACGTTGGATTATTGTTTATTATGTATGTCAATGTCTTTTGTACCTGCCCCTATTTGTATATTATGAATACATGCATACTAAATCATTTATTCCATCTACAGCCTATAAAGACCTTCAATCCCGAGAAGAGACAAGAAACTCTGCCTGGCAGAAGGAGGGATGGGATTCTAGTGTCTATTATACAGGTAGGAAAGAATACACACAAAACAAACACATAGACATCAATCAAAACCTCTCTGGCAATGCATTGTGCTTTTTGTCTTCAACTGTGAGAGAGGCTTCAGAATAATCATGTTTTTCAATTGCATCAAACTCTCAGTATTTCACTATGTTTGTATGTCTAAATGAATTGTCTTGTGGGTTGTCAGATCAGACACTGAAGTACATCCGTGAATACTGATAATTTCAAATAATTTAATGAAAACCATGTATTACTCCGTCTTGACAAAATATAGGCTGCTGTCTCTTTATCAGTGTTTCCCAACTTCGTTCCTCGGTTACCCACAACAGTACCCTGGACAAACTCATCCAGGGCTTGATGATTAGTTGAAAAGTTGAATCAGGTGTGCTTGTCAGGGGCTACAATAAAAATGTGTACTGTTGAGGGTACTCACGGATTGGAGTTGAGAAACACGGTTTTAGATGTTTTATGTTGAGCTCTAACCTCTCTGTCTGTCACATCTCCTCTCCTAGTGCCTTTGATCAGGAGCATGGAGTCTAGAATTATGATTCCTACAAAGAGTTCACCTCTGCAATAACCAGATTCAGTCAAGTTCCCGTTCTGGAAGACCAAAGCGAGAACAGATTATGGGCATTTTTCCATCGTGTCTCTCTCTGTCTTTTTCTCTTTTGTTGTAGGTGCAGATAACTTAGGCCTACATGTAAAGCTTGAATCTATGAACTGTGGTAGATGGAACCTTTTGATGAAAACTAATGTTTTGATGCACTGGCAAGCCCTCAGTTTGAAGACTGCATTCAAAATAGAATCCAGTTTCCATTTTTGCTACCATGGTGAATAGGGGAGAGATTTTATTTCACCTAAATTGATAGATACATTATATTTCAGGTGAATTATGTGCCAAACAAGGGAAAGGCAATCTTCAATAAGGTATGAAATAGCTATGAAACTGTGAATTAAATAGCTATGATAGGGAAATTAACTTGTTGCTACTGTATTGTGATTATGCATCTTGAGTGTGTGAACATACAGGAGTAAGAAATGCCTACTCAGTGGACATGTAGAAGCTAATGCCATATCTCAGGTATAAGAAACCTATAGGTCAATGTGAGCTAATGTGAGTCTCTTCCCTTGTCAACCATCTGAAGAAGCGAATCAATAGACATAAGTAGATACATATTTGAACTGAGAAACATGAACACTGGATTATTAAATGCTAAGTAATCTTTTTCTATGTTTCATTGATTGTGTTTTATCTTCTTGTGATAGTGTCATGTTAATCTATTGAATTAAAAAAAAAAATATATATATACATATTATTTGACCTGGAAATGTATTAAATGTATGGAAACATGCTTTTGCAGTGGTGGTATTTCAGACCCCAAGTTACAAACAGTGTTCTAGAATTGTTATTTTTTTGTGTATAGGTGTGATAATTAGGCTATGGGTATCAGATATTGTTATATCAGAATATGTTATTATACACTCCCATTCGTATTTATTTGGACAGTGAAGCTAAAACTTTTAATTTGGACAAATTCACTTGTGTAGCTTTAAGAGCAGGGGGCGTGTTATTATACGATGCCTTTTATTTGAATATACAGTAGTGGAGTCAGATTGCGTCTGATGTTTTACTCTTTATGTGTGACTGACTAATTAATGCAAGACATACAGTTAAATAACTAAGCAGCTAGCGTCTAGTCCCCAGGAATGAAAATAACACTCTCAAAACGTTAATTTAGGAACCTTTTATTGGATCGTTCCTGCAAATAGTCAAGCATTCATTCAAACCAACGAGGAGATTGCGCTATTCAGAACCATGGATTTGCACATTCTGGATCACAGACTGCGAGTGACCAGCATTTGCAAAAATGGTCTGGTCAATTTCACTCACCCCCTCATCAAACTCATTTTCCTGCGGAACAGAGCAAGGTAAGGTTGTTTGCATGTCGAGATTATTTTAGCTAATTTTAAACCGTCAGCGATCCTAAAACCCGCAACAACAAAAAAATAGTCAGTTCGCACTCGCTGATAGCAGACATGCTTGCTAGCTAACGTTTGCTAATTTGTTAATCCTGTCTCACATTCATTTGCTATGTAAATGTTATGATATACTGTAGTTAGCGACGCTATCCCGTTCAATTAAGGCCGTAATTGTGCATGTCATGCTATGTCAATGTAGCCAGCTGCACCCCTAAACAATGATTAAAACGTGGACCAAAGGTAACCAAACTATTTAATGTGGTGCACT
Organism: Salvelinus fontinalis; assembly: GCF_029448725.1. NCBI lineage: Eukaryota > Metazoa > Chordata > Actinopteri > Salmoniformes > Salmonidae > Salvelinus > Salvelinus fontinalis. The sequence goes on from NC_074692.1 coordinate 36,980,956, forward strand.
TTATTGTACTTGTCGTTAATGAATGAGCACACCAGTTCAAAATGTATTAGTGTTTAACTTTCAATACTAATATCAGTCTTTCATTTGCTGAACAGTATTTCAGTAAATGTAGCTAGTATTTGAAGAGTGATCATTAGAAAACCTAAAGTATGTTTAGTTGTTATAGGCCTATTGGTAACTATGCCAACAAACAAAACACGTATTCAGTGGTCAGATACAGGTAGTCTTTGGGCAAAGTAATTAGGCTAGTCAACCCCACCTCACTTTCACTGTTTTCTATTCAGGTACTTGTCTGTTCTTACATGATATGATGATGAAAGCACGTTCCTTTCAATGGGACCTGATCACTTCCCTAAGACTTGTCTTGTCATGGCAAAGGCAGCTCTCTGGAAATTCATCTTTAAAGAGCCTGAATATAAAGCTTTTAATGTGTCTGGAACGGATGGTGGCTGCAGTGGCAATTTTTAGTTAATCCCTGGAAATCCTCCCTTTGTTATGTAATTGTTTATGACTCGGCCTGTCCTGCATATGCATCAGCCGGAAGAAAGGATTAAACATCTGGCAGATACTATACAGGCTAGCAGTATATTATATAGTAGTAGCCTATGTATTCAGAGGTGGAAAGGAGGCTCAACATACACGGTAGACCTACATAGTTTGGGAAGAAATGCCATCCATGCCAAGTTGGAGAAGGCTGTTTTTCAAAGGGGATTTTATAGCCTAGACCCCACTTTGTGTTCGGCCAGGTCTAAGCAGCTCTACTGGCTGTCTTCAAGGACTTGCTTATCATAAAAGTTTCACAGATCAAGCCAGTAACATCAGTCTACCAGCTCAGGCGCCATACTCCTCTGACAAGCGTCACTGATGATAGATTTGGCCTTGACCCAACCCCCCACCCCCCCGACACTTCCTTTAGATGTGTAGAGACATGTACACACTGGATATATTGCTCAATGATAGCTTCTAAAGGTGTTAGTCACCTAAAGAGTTTCTCAGCTTCTCCCTCCAGTGAGTCATTAGTAGGTTATTAATTGTACCTGCTGGCCTATGGGTACACTTCATGACAGGTCAGCTACTAGGGTTGAATCCAAAGAAAAGTCAGAATGAAGTAGAATTGCCCTGTCATGCAGTAACAGCTTAGGGACTTAGGCTGTTAGCCTACATGGGTTTTGTCTCTCTTTGTTGTTGCTTTTCTAGTTATGTCATATTCTGTTGTGTCCTGGTTGTTTTCCTGTTTTGGGGTAAGGATCAGGCCATGTGGAAAAATAATGGTTTAGACTGAATTGTTTTGAGTTACTGTGAATGCATTTGGGGAACATAACAACAACAATCCTAATATAAACAGTGTTTTTTTAAAGTTTATTTTTAGACCGCTTCACAATATAATTGGTTTTAGACTACAGATCTCCCTCTGCAATAAATTTGAATATTTGGCACAAAATCACTCAAACGCAAACAACCATAGAAGGAATTTTAAGGATAGGCTACCTAACCACTCAGCAGTCAGCACAGTATAGTAGCAAACATCTTGTAGGCTGTTTTCTTGTCACAGCTCTGTCTGACAGTTTCTTCAGTAGCACCATTCTCATTCCTCAACAATCTGTTGTAGAATATCTGTAGGAGTGTATTATTGAATCTTAAGTAGCCTACTCTAGTGTTCAGCTGGTAATGGTAACTTTATTGATCATCTCTCTCTCACCAAGTTTCTGTTTCTTCTTGTCAGTGTTATTCTTCTGCTGAAATAAGCACTGCCAGCCTACATGATAAGGGTTTGAAGGAAAGGAGAAGGATTATCTCTCTCCCAGCTGAATTTAGTGTCTGCTACAGTGTTAATCTGTAAGGCTGTGGTGGTGGTCAGGGATGCACACTCATACTGTATAATGTTAGCCAGTAGCCTATGTTGCTGCCTGCCCCCTTACCTCTGCAGCTTGCTAACGAGAGAGCATGGGTCGCAACTCTGAGCCAAAACTAATGGGGATTTTTTTTGTTTTCATTTGCTTTCTACAGTAGGCAGTCAAGGGCCCTGGGTTAGCAGCAGGGGGGAGAGCTGGGTAAACTTCATCCATTGTTCATTGGAAGACATTCTGTGAAAGTGGAACACCCATTAGGTCAGCCTCTAGCCAACCACAAGTTTAGACACATACACCATGTTCATCCAGAGTTGGTGGGAGATGGTTCATAACACAGAACGCCATCACGGCTCACAACCCTCACCTTTCCTCTGATGGAACGCCAGTTCTCCCCTCTGTATTGGTAAAAAACATCATTTTGAGTGCCATTTTTTTCAAGTCTCTCTTTCACACACTCACTTTCTCTCTTTCACTTGCTCTCTTGCCTTCACACCACAAAATAAATAAATAGTTTATCACCAATCATAAATGTGCTGACTGTGCCTTTGTTGCATCATGGAGACACATGAGACTGGGGACACATGAGAATGGATGTTTACTTTTATCATCTAAGGCTGGAATAAAGAATTAGAATGTTAAACCTCCGTGTCAGGGCCGCAGATGTTTTGTAGAAGCTTTTATAGAAAATGTAGAATGACTAGCACAGAAACAGGAAACTATCCTAACCCAGCAACAGCGTCACGTAGATAGGAAGTTAAATACCCAGCTCCAAACCATTTTAAGAATGTGCCTGCATCAATTAGGCTACACTCTCCCTTTGGTAAAAAAATATTATCATTAATGAGCTTTTAAATGTTTGCAACCTTAACAAAGCAGACTGAGGGTTGCTACCTGTTAGCACCATCCTCTCCCCCTTCTTCTTGCAGGCTTTACAATAACACGTCGGAAATCTAGCACTAACTTCCGAGGTTGAGAATGAAGCAAACTTTCACTGGCCTCGTTCATGCTCTGACGGGCACTGGGCTACCTAGCAGTATGTAGCTGTAGAGCCGGACAGGGTGAGAGGTCAACAGGAAGGGCTGACTGTGAGGTGACAGTAGACAATGGTCTGCTGAGTTAGCTCGCTGCCTTGCTCGCTCTACAGATGGCTGGGTGGAGCTATGTATTTTGTCCCCTCTCACTGGTTGCGTCCGAAATGGTCCCCTGTTCCCTACTGTATGGTGTGCAGTACACTACTCTGTAGGGAATAGGGTGCCATTTCGGATGCACGAGTCTCTCTGGATTGATTGCCCTGTCTCATGAAACCAGCGGATTACGTTTTGCTGAGTAGGACCCCGTACAGGATTCTAGTGTTATACAGATGGGTGGATGGAGGAGGGGGGTGCGACGTTTTCTAATGACAGCAGAGAGGGATGTTTCTGAGGCAGAATAACACTGAAGAGGAAGGTGTTGCACTGTTTAATCATCCAGAAGATTGGTCTGACTTTAACTCTGCGTTCGTGACAACAACCATACGAGTTCACTATACAAGTCTACAGGACCAACTGATCTGGGGCCAGGCTATTTCCTCCTCAGTTTTGCAACCTTGCAAGGGAGAAGAGGTGTGGTCTTGAATGAGCCACATACTGTATGTTTATGCTGAATGGACTTCCTGTTCTTTCACTCCTCTCCTGCAAAACTTCTACTTTGTATTATGCATAGTCCTCGTGAACCGATCTCTCCTGCTGGCCAGGGGGCAGTCTGCCACCAATGTCGCTTACCCCAATGTACCCAGTGTTCCCCACTGCTAGGCAGCACAGCATTGGGCCTAATGAATGGGGCCCTCGAAAGAAGGACCGATCTGCCGTCCCATCTCAGAACGGCCGGGTTTGGCTCTGCTCTCTCTAGGATTAAAAAACACAGTGGGTGATTGAAGCAAAGCAGAGCCTTGTTCGATTGGGTGCACACATTGTGAGCAGACCAGGCATGCCGGGGGAATATTGGCACAGTGAAGACTAGAGTTTGGTGCTTGGCCAGAGGGCACTAGGTTTAAATCACCCCTAACTCACACACCATCGCCATACTACACAGTAACACTCATAGTGGCAATATGTTTTAGTTTGTTCTGAAAATGGTGATCTAATCTTCTCTCTCAGATGCAAGTTCTTCAGTCTGACAGAGACCCCAGAGAACTACACTGTTGTCCTGGATGAAGAGGGATTTAAAGGTAAATGAGTCCTCCTTTGTATCAACCAGAGATGCTCCACTTAACAAACCTCCACCCCCAGCCTATTCTCAATCACACTCCCTTAACATCCCGAAGTCAACAACTTCAACGTCACATGTGTTTTTTATGGCTGATACTCTTTTTCTTTGGAGGTATTTTATTCCCAATGTCTGTATCTCACATATGTAGTTGACATTACAGGCACATATTGCCTCCAGGCCTTCTCTCTCTTTCTGTCTATTTTAAGAGGTGAAAGCTGGTGCAGAGAAGCCACAAGGGGCTGCTTCTGACAAATGATTCCAACCAGAACAGTTCCCCCTTTGAAGGGGAATAGATAGAGAGAAAGAAGCCGAGCAGAGCCTTGCAACACAATTAGACCCAACCAAATCATGAGAAAACAAAAAGATAATTGCTTAACTATTTGCACATCATTACAACACTATATAGACATGTCATTTGAAATGTCATTATGCTTTTGGATCTTTGTAAGTGTAATGTTAACTGTTCATTTTTGAGAGAGAGATCAGAGTCCTGGCACTGTTGTGAATAAATACCCTTAGTTTCCCAGCCTGAAAGTGTTGTTTTTCTTCATCCCCTGAAGTAATTGAAGTTCACTTCACACATTTTTAATTCAAACCAGGCTCATCCCTGAGAACACTGAATTGTTGCATGACAGTGCTCTTCTTATGTGGAATGAAATAGGCTCTATAGCAACTAATATAGAAACGTATTGCTATATAAGATGAAATAACATAGCAACAAAATACACTGAACAAAAATATATAGTGTTGGTCCCATATTTCATGAGCTGAAATAAAAGATACCAGAAATGTTCCAAACACACAAAAAGCTTAATTCTGTCATTGTGTGCACAAATGTGTTTATATCCCTGTTAGTGAGCATTTCTCCTTTGCCAAGATAACCCATCTACCTGACAGGTGTGACATATAAAGACCAGTACACAATTCCTGGAAGCTGAAAATGTCCCAGTTCTTCCACGGCCTGCATGCTCACCGGACATGTCACCAATTGAGCATGTTTGGGATGCTCTGGGTTGACGTGTACGACATCGTGTTCCAGTTCCCGCCAATATCCAGCAACTTCGCACAGCCATTGAAGAGGAGTGGCACAACATTCCACAGGCCACCATCAACAGCATGATCAACTCTATGTGAAGGAGATGTGTTGCGCTGCATGAGGCAAATGGTGGTCACACCAGATACTGACTCGCATCCCTACTTTTTTTTGGTATCTGTGACCAACAGATGCATATCTGTATTCCCAGTCATGTGAAATCCATAGATTAGGGCTTAATGAATTGATTTAAATTGACCGATCTCCTCATATGAACTGTAACTCAGTAAAATCTTTAAAATTGTTGCAGGTTGTGTTTATTTCAATTTATTTTGGTAAACAATGATTTGTTAAATCCAGTACGATGCATCTGCTAGTGTGTTTCACTGTATTTCAAAAAAGGTGATTGTGCACATATCTCAGTATACAACCCAATATCCTAGTGCACTTTCCTCCCAGTTCCTATACTTCCTGTATAAATCAAATATTACATTAAAAGTTTGAGAGCTCACACCTGTTTCCCAAGTAGCTGCCGGGCTATCTGCTGTTGATAGCCTGTTTGGGGAAGTGGTGAGGACTGATCAGTGTCCTGTCTGGGTCAGTTATGGCCCTCTAGACCCTGTAGGGAATAGTGTTTCCCTGCACCGTGCCCATCCTGTTTGAATAGACTGATGCAACTAGAGCGGAGAGTGAGAGGAGGACCTGGTTGAACCCTCCCTGACCCTTGACCCCTTCTCAGACCATAAACACACACACACACACACGATGTTAAGAAGTCTAGCGATAGAAGTACTGCACCAGAATCAGCTTACTCTCCCCAAATCTTAGACTGACCTTAGATCAGTCTCTGGGGGCACGTCATCCTACTCCCAACATACTGTAGGAACAATGGTGGGGATGTATGGGATGGTGGAGAGTGGATGATGCCATTACACCCCCCCCCCCTCCTCCCCCGAAGGAAGTGGGGTCCAATCAGAGGAAATTACTTAAAATAGCTGTGTAGACATAAGGTCAGGTTTGGATAGTAGCAACTTTGCATTGGGCCGGTATGTACGATTGCTTTTAGAAAGAAGGCCTAACTAGCTGTGGGTTTTCTGTTCAATACAGTATAGACCACTAGTGGATAGTCTTTGTTTGAGTGAAGTGGTGTGTGTGTGTGTGTGTGTTCTGACATTACCTAACCACCCCTCTCCCCCTGCAGAGCTGCAGCCCTCGGAGCATCTACTGGTCGAAAGTTCCGTGTGGCTGCCACTCAACGTGGTCTCCAACGGCAACTCCTCCAGCAGCTCGCAGGCGGTGGGCGTGACCAAAATCGCTAAGTCTGTCATTGCCCCATTGGCCCAGCAGCACGTGTCAGTCTTCATGCTCTCGACCTATCAGACCGACTTCATCCTGGTGAGTCCCCTGTCTCTGTGACCCCTTCAGTTATTACCTGCTGGGGCTTATTGAGTTGTCTGATGTGATTCTTTCATTGTTTTTCAATGTAATGTAATAGGCCTACAGGCCTCTGAATATTCTGTAACGTTACTCCCTACTAAACGTGCCCCTGGTGTCTAACCATTACAACAGTTGCTAAAGCGATAGCCATAGGCATCATGCCCATAGGGGGCACAAGGGCACAGATTTGTCCTAATTTTTCAGATTTTAAATGAATTACTGATCTTCCTTTTTAAGCCCACATGTTATCATTATTTATAAAAAGGAGGAGGGGGCACACTGACTGGACCAAGTAAAGTGTACCCCCCCTATTTTCCCAAGTAAGTGGTTCCTTTCAAGGTGCGCCACAGAGCAAAGACACACAGCGTTTGATCTGCCTATAGCTGCCCGTGATGTGCAGGATTCTCAGGAGGTATGAAAATTAAAATTTGATTTAAATTAATTTGATCAAGCTATGTAGCCTACTGATTCCTTCTTGATGAGTCCATTTAAAAAATATATCTATATTATTGGTTCTCTCTAATACCTCATAACTAGCTACCAAGCCATTTTAGGCTATTAGACAAGTTTGAGTAGCTTGTCTAATTATCTTAGCTGGCATGCCTGCTGGCAAAGTTGATAGACTTTAGAAAAGCAAGCAATAACTAAATGTACTGAATAAGACTCACATTCCTTTCAATATTTTACCCAGATTTTAACAGAGATGCAGAGAAGCATATTTAGTTCCTTTAACAAAAGAACCATCAGTCAGGAGGATACAGACAGCTCAAGAGGTATGCTTTAATATGCAGAAAAATAAACAGACTTTTGACATAGAATTAAGCATAATGATTATGGCTCTATTGCAGGAATAAGCTGTTTCAGGTGTTTGGATTTTTTTTAAATTCTCGAACTCAAACCTGCCATCCTTACTTACTTTGTGTCCCCTCAAATCCGTGTCAAAACATAGCATATTACACAATGATGGAAGCAATGGGTCAAAACAGTGCGTCAAAGCGTTGCATGTACCGGAAGACGGCGATGATAAGTTGTGATGAAGTAGGTATAGCTTTGCAAAGCAGTTGCATTTGTCCCACTCCAAACGTAAAATAAATGTTATAAGTACAAATAGGCCATTAGTCTATTTGAAGTAATAGAAGTGACTACAATGTAGTTTCTTTTTTTCTCTCTCAATGTCACTGACTGTCAGCCCGTATGTTGTCCGCTTACTGTAGGTGAGGTAGAAGGACCTGGTTGTCGTTATTAATACTGTCTTACTGTAGGTGCGGTAGAAGGACCTGGCTGTCGTTATTAATACTGTCTTACTGTAGGTGAGGTAGAAGGACCTGGTTGACGTTATTAATACTGTCTTACTGTAGGTGAGGTGGAAGGACCTGGTTGTCGTTATTAATACTGTCTTACTGTAGGTGAGGTAGAAGGACCTGGTTGTCGTTATTAATACTGTCTTATTGTAGGTGAGGGAGAAGGACCTGGTTGTCGTTATTAATACTGTCTTACTGTAGGTGAGGGAGAAGGACCAGGTTGACGTTATTAATACTGTCTTATTGTAGGTGAGGTAGAAGGACCTGGTTGTCGTTATTAATAATGTCTTACTGTAGGTGAGGGAGAAGGACCCGGCTGTCAGCCCGTATGTTGTCCGCTTACTGTAGGTGAGGTAGAAGGACCTGGCTGACGTTATTAATACTGTCTTACTGTAGGTGAGGTAGAAGGCCCTGGCTGACGTTATTAATACTGTCTTACTGTAGGTGAGGTAGAAGGACCTGGTTGTCGTTATTAATACTGTCTTACTGTAGGTGAGGTAGAAGGACCTGGTTGACGTTATTAATACTGTCTTACTGTAGGTGAGGTAGAAGGACCTGGTTGTCGTTATTAATAATGTCTTACTGTAGGTGAGGTAGAAGGACCTGGTTGTCGTTATTAATACTGTCTTACTGTAGGTGAGGTAGAAGGACCTGGTTGTCGTTATTAATAATGTCTTACTGTAGGTGAGGTAGAAGGACCTGGTTGACGTTATTAATACTGTCTTACTGTAGGTGAGGGAGAAGGACCAGGTTGACGTTATTAATACTGTCTTACTGTAGGTGAGGTAGAAGGACCTGGTTGTCGTTATTAATACTGTCGGTGAGGTAGAAGGACCAGGTTGACGTTGTTAATAATGTCTTACTGTAGGTGAGGTAGAAGGACCTGGTTGTCGTTATTAATACTGTCTTACTGTAGGTGAGGTAGAAGGACCTGGTTGTCGTTATTAATACTGTCTTATTGTAGGTGAGGTAGAAGGACCAGGTTGACGTTATTAATACTGTCTTATTGTAGGTGAGGTAGAAGGACCTGGTTGTCGTTATTAATACTGTCGGATGAGGTAGAAGGACCTGGTTGTCGTTATTAATACTGTCGGATGAGGTAGAAGGACCTGGTTGTCGTTATTAATACTGTCGGATGAGGTAGAAGGACCTGGTTGTCGTTATTAATACTGTCTTATTGTAGGTGAGGTAGAAGGACCTGGTTGACGTTATTAATACTGTCTTATTGTAGGTGAGGTAGAAGGACCTGGTTGTCGTTATTAATACTGTCTTATTGTAGGTGAGGTAGAAGGACCAGGTTGACGTTATTAATACTGTCTTATTGTAGGTGAGGTAGAAGGACCTGGTTGTCGTTATTAATACTGTCTTACTGTAGGTGAGGGAGAAGGACCAGGTTGACGTTATTAATACTGTCTTATTGTAGGTGAGGTAGAAGGACCTGGTTGTCGTTATTAATAATGTCTTACTGTAGGTGAGGGAGAAGGACCCGGCTGTCAGCCCGTATGTTGTCCGCTTACTGTAGGTGAGGTAGAAGGACCTGGCTGACGTTATTAATACTGTCTTACTGTAGGTGAGGTAGAAGGACCAGGTTGTCGTTATTAATACTGTCTTACTGTAGGTGAGGTAGAAGTACCAGGTTGTCGTTATTAATAATGTCTTACTGTAGGTGAGGTAGAAGGACCAGGTTGACGTTATTAATACTGTCTTATTGTAGGTGAGGTAGAAGGACCCGGCTGTCAGCCCGTATGTTGTCCGCTTACTGTAGGTGAGGTAGAAGGACCTGGCTGACGTTATTAATACTGTCTTACTGTAGGTGAGGTAGAAGGACCTGGTTGTCGTTATTAATACTGTCTTACTGTAGGTGAGGTAGAAGGACCTGGTTGTCGTTATTAATACTGTCTTACTGTAGGTGAGGTAGAAGGACCTGGTTGACGTTATTAATAATGTCTTACTGTAGGTGAGGTAGAAGGACCTGGTTGACGTTATTAATACTGTCTTACTGTAGGTGAGGTGGAAGGACCTGGTTGTCGTTATTAATACTGTCTTATTGTAGGTGAGGTAGAAGGACCTGGTTGACGTTATTAATACTGTCTTACTGTAGGTGAGGTAGAAGGACCTGGTTGTCGTTATTAATACTGTCTTACTGTAGGTGAGGGAGAAGGACCTGGTTGACGTTATTAATACTGTCTTACTGTAGGTGAGGTAGAAGGACCTGGTTGTCGTTATTAATACTGTCTTACTGTAGGTGAGGTAGAAGGACCTGGTTGACGTTATTAATACTGTCTTACTGTAGGTGAGGTAGAAGGACCTGGTTGACGTTATTAATACTGTCTTACTGTAGGTGAGGTAGAAGGACCTGGTTGACGTTATTAATACTGTCTTACTGTAGGTGAGGTAGAAGGACCTGGTTGACGTTATTAATACTGTCTTACTGTAGGTGAGGTAGAAGGACCTGGTTGTCGTTATTAATACTGTCTTACTGTAGGTGAGGTAGAAGGACCTGGTTGTCGTTATTAATAATGTCTTACTGTAGGTGAGGTAGAAGGACCTGGTTGACGTTATTAATACTGTCTTACTGTAGGTGAGGTAGAAGGACCTGGTTGTCGTTATTAATACTGTCTTACTGTAGGTGAGGTAGAAGGACCTGGTTGTCGTTATTAATACTGTCTTACTGTAGGTGAGGTAGAAGGACCTGGTTGTCGTTATTAATAATGTCTTACTGTAGGTGAGGTAGAAGGACCTGGTTGACGTTATTAATACTGTCTTACTGTAGGTGAGGTGGAAGGACCTGGTTGTCGTTATTAATACTGTCTTACTGTAGGTGAGGTAGAAGGACCTGGTTGACGTTATTAATACTGTCTTACTGTAGGTGAGGTAGAAGGACCAGGTTGACGTTATTAATACTGTCTTATTGTAGGTGAGGTAGAAGGACCTGGTTGTCGTTATTAATAATGTCTTACTGTAGGTGAGGGAGAAGGACCCGGCTGTCAGCCCGTATGTTGTCCGCTTACTGTAGGTGAGGTAGAAGGACCTGGCTGACGTTATTAATACTGTCTTACTGTAGGTGAGGTAGAAGGACCTGGTTGTCGTTATTAATACTGTCTTACTGTAGGTGAGGTAGAAGGACCTGGTTGTCGTTATTAATACTGTCTTACTGTAGGTGAGGTAGAAGGACCAGGTTGTCGTTATTAATACTGTCTTACTGTAGGTGAGGTAGAAGGACCTGGTTGACGTTATTAATACTGTCTTACTGTAGGTGAGGTAGAAGGACCCGGCTGTCAGCCCGTATGTTGTCCGCTTACTGTAGGTGAGGGAGAAGGACCCGGCTGTCAGCCCGTATGTTGTCCGCTTACTGTAGGTGAGGTAGAAGGACCTGGCTGACGTTATTAATACTGTCTTACTGTAGGTGAGGTAGAAGGACCTGGTTGTCGTTATTAATACTGTCTTACTGTAGGTGAGGTAGAAGGACCTGGTTGTCGTTATTAATACTGTCTTACTGTAGGTGAGGTAGAAGGACCTGGTTGTCGTTATTAATACTGTCTTACTGTAGGTGAGGTAGAAGGACCTGGTTGTCGTTATTAATACTGTCGGATGAGGTAGAAGGACCTGGTTGACGTTATTAATACTGTCTTACTGTAGGTGAGGTAGAAGGACCAGGTTGACGTTGTTAATAATGTCTTACTGTAGGTGAGGTGGAAGGACCTGGTTGTCGTTATTAATACTGTCTTACTGTAGGTGAGGTAGAAGGACCTGGTTGTCGTTATTAATAATGTCTTACTGTAGGTGAGGTAGAAGGACCTGGTTGTCGTTATTAATACTGTCTTACTGTAGGTGAGGTAGAAGGACCTGGTTGTCGTTATTAATAATGTCTTACTGTAGGTGAGGGAGAAGGACCTGGTTGTCGTTATTAATACTGTCTTACTGTAGGTGAGGTAGAAGGACCAGGTTGACGTTATTAATACTGTCTTATTGTAGGTGAGGTAGAAGGACCTGGTTGTCGTTATTAATACTGTCTTACTGTAGGTGAGGTAGAATGACCTGGTTGTCGTTATTAATAATGTCTTACTGTAGGTGAGGTAGAAGGACCTGGTTGTCGTTATTAATACTGTCTTACTGTAGGTGAGGTAGAAGGACCTGGTTGTCGTTATTAATAATGTCTTACTGTAGGTGAGGGAGAAGGACCTGGTTGTCGTTATTAATACTGTCTTACTGTAGGTGAGGTAGAAGGACCAGGTTGACGTTATTAATACTGTCTTATTGTAGGTGAGGTAGAAGGACCTGGTTGTCGTTATTAATACTGTCTTACTGTAGGTGAGGTAGAAGGACCTGGTTGTCGTTATTAATACTGTCTTATTGTAGGTGAGGTAGAAGGACCAGGTTGTCGTTATTAATACTGTCTTACTGTAGGTGAGGTAGAAGGACCTGGTTGTCGTTATTAATACTGTCTTATTGTAGGTGAGGTAGAAGGACCAGGTTGTCGTTATTAATACTGTCTTACTGTAGGTGAGGTAGAAGGACCTGGTTGTCGTTATTAATACTGTCGGTGAGGTAGAAGGACCTGGTTGACGTTATTAATACTGTCTTACTGTAGGTGAGGTAGAAGGACCTGGTTGTCGTTATTAATACTGTCTTACTGTAGGTGAGGTAGAAGGACCTGGTTGTCGTTATTAATACTGTCTTACTGTAGGTGAGGTAGAAGGACCTGGTTGTCGTTATTAATAATGTCTTACTGTAGGTGAGGTAGAAGGACCTGGTTGTCGTTATTAATACTGTCTTACTGTAGGTGAAGTAGAAGGACCTGGTTGTCGTTATTAATACTGTCTTACTGTAGGTGAGGTAGAAGGACCTGGTTGTCGTTATTAATAATGTCTTACTGTAGGTGAGGTAGAAGGACCAGGTTGACGTTATTAATACTGTCTTATTGTAGGTGAGGTAGAAGGACCTGGTTGTCGTTATTAATACTGTCTTACTGTAGGTGAGGGAGAAGGACCTGGTTGTCGTTATTAATACTGTCTTACTGTAGGTGAGGGAGAAGGACCAGGTTGACGTTATTAATACTGTCTTATTGTAGGTGAGGTAGAAGGACCTGGTTGTCGTTATTAATAATGTCTTACTGTAGGTGAGGTAGAAGGACCCGGCTGTCAGCCCGTATGTTGTCCGCTTACTGTAGGTGAGGTAGAAGGACCTGGCTGACGTTATTAATACTGTCTTACTGTAGGTGAGGTAGAAGGACCTGGTTGTCGTTATTAATACTGTCTTACTGTAGGTGAGGTAGAAGGACCTGGTTGACGTTATTAATACTGTCTTACTGTAGGTGAGGTAGAAGGACCTGGTTGACGTTATTAATACTGTCTTACTGTAGGTGAGGTAGAAGGACCTGGTTGTCGTTATTAATACTGTCTTACTGTAGGTGAGGTAGAAGGACCTGGTTGTCGTTATTAATACTGTCTTACTGTAGGTGAGGTAGAAGGACCTGGTTGACGTTATTAATACTGTCTTACTGTAGGTGAGGTAGAAGGACCAGGTTGACGTTGTTAATAATGTCTTACTGTAGGTGAGGTAGAAGGACCTGGTTGTCGTTATTAATACTGTCTTACTGTAGGTGAGGTAGAAGGACCTGGTTGACGTTATTAATACTGTCTTACTGTAGGTGAGGTAGAAGGACCTGGTTGACGTTATTAATACTGTCTTACTGTAGGTGAGGTAGAAGGACCTGGTTGACGTTATTAATACTGTCTTACTGTAGGTGAGGGAGAAGGACCCGGCTCTCAGCCCGTATGTTGTCCGCTTACTGTAGGTGAGGTAGAAGGACCTGGCTGACGTTATTAATACTGTCTTACTGTAGGTGAGGTAGAAGGACCTGGTTGTCGTTATTAATACTGTCTTACTGTAGGTGAGGTAGAAGGACCTGGTTGTCGTTATTAATACTGTCTTACTGTAGGTGAGGTAGAAGGACCTGGTTGTCGTTATTAATACTGTCTTACTGTAGGTGAGGTAGAAGGACCTGGTTGTCGTTATTAATACTGTCGGTGAGGTAGAAGGACCTGGTTGACGTTATTAATACTGTCTTACTGTAGGTGAGGTAGAAGGACCAGGTTGTCGTTATTAATAATGTCTTACTGTAGGTGAGGTAGAAGGACCTGGTTGTCGTTATTAATAATGTCTTACTGTAGGTGAGGTAGAAGGACCTGGTTGTCGTTATTAATAATGTCTTACTGTAGGTGAGGTAGAAGGACCTGGTTGACGTTATTAATAATGTCTTACTGTAGGTGAGGTAGAAGGACCTGGTTGTCGTTATTAATAATGTCTTACTGTAGGTGAGGTAGAAGGACCTGGTTGTCGTTATTAATACTGTCTTACTGTAGGTGAGGTAGAAGGACCTGGTTGACGTTATTAATACTGTCTTACTGTAGGTGAGGTAGAAGGACCTGGTTGACGTTATTAATACTGTCTTACTGTAGGTGAGGTAGAAGGACCTGGTTGACGTTATTAATACTGTCTTACTGTAGGTGAGGGAGAAGGACCCGGCTGTCAGCCCGTATGTTGTCCGCTTACTGTAGGTGAGGTAGAAGGACCTGGCTGACGTTATTAATACTGTCTTACTGTAGGTGAGGTAGAAGGACCTGGTTGTCGTTATTAATACTGTCTTACTGTAGGTGAGGTAGAAGGACCTGGTTGTCGTTATTAATACTGTCTTACTGTAGGTGAGGTAGAAGGACCTGGTTGTCGTTATTAATACTGTCTTACTGTAGGTGAGGTAGAAGGACCTGGTTGTCGTTATTAATACTGTCGGTGAGGTAGAAGGACCTGGTTTACGTTATTAATACTGTCTTACTGTAGGTGAGGTAGAAGGACCAGGTTGTCGTTATTAATAATGTCTTACTGTAGGTGAGGTAGAAGGACCTGGTTGACGTTATTAATAATGTCTTACTGTAGGTGAGGTAGAAGGACCTGGTTGTCGTTATTAATAATGTCTTACTGTAGGTGAGGTAGAAGGACCTGGTTGTCGTTATTAATAATGTCTTACTGTAGGTGAGGTAGAAGGACCAGGTTGACGTTATTAATACTGTCTTATTGTAGGTGAGGTAGAAGGACCTGGTTGTCGTTATTAATACTGTCTTACTGTAGGTGAGGTAGAAGGACCTGGTTGTCGTTATTAATACTGTCTTACTGTAGGTGAGGTAGAAGGACCTGGTTGTCGTTATTAATAATGTCTTACTGTAGGTGAGGTAGAAGGACCTGGTTGTCGTTATTAATACTGTCTTACTGTAGGTGAGGTAGAAGGACCTGGTTGTCGTTATTAATACTGTCTTACTGTAGGTGAGGTAGAAGGACCTGGTTGTCGTTATTAATACTGTCTTACTGTAGGTGAGGGAGAAGGACCTGGTTGTCGTTATTAATACTGTCTTACTGTAGGTGAGGTAGAAGGACCAGGTTGACGTTATTAATACTGTCTTATTGTAGGTGAGGTAGAAGGACCTGGTTGTCGTTATTAATACTGTCTTACTGTAGGTGAGGTAGAAGGACCTGGTTGTCGTTATTAATACTGTCTTATTGTAGGTGAGGTAGAAGGACCAGGTTGTCGTTATTAATACTGTCTTACTGTAGGTGAGGTAGAAGGACCTGGTTGTCGTTATTAATACTGTCTTATTGTAGGTGAGGTAGAAGGACCAGGTTGTCGTTATTAATACTGTCTTACTGTAGGTGAGGTAGAAGGACCTGGTTGTCGTTATTAATACTGTCGGTGAGGTAGAAGGACCTGGTTGACGTTATTAATACTGTCTTACTGTAGGTGAGGTAGAAGGACCTGGTTGTCGTTATTAATACTGTCTTACTGTAGGTGAGGTAGAAGGACCTGGTTGTCGTTATTAATACTGTCTTACTGTAGGTGAGGTAGAAGGACCTGGTTGTCGTTATTAATAATGTCTTACTGTAGGTGAGGTAGAAGGACCTGGTTGACGTTATTAATACTGTCTTACTGTAGGTGAGGTAGAAGGACCTGGTTGTCGTTATTAATACTGTCTTATTGTAGGTGAGGTAGAAGGACCAGGTTGTCGTTATTAATACTGTCTTACTGTAGGTGAGGTAGAAGGACCTGGTTGTCGTTATTAATACTGTCTTATTGTAGGTGAGGTAGAAGGACCAGGTTGTCGTTATTAATACTGTCTTACTGTAGGTGAGGTAGAAGGACCTGGTTGTCGTTATTAATACTGTCGGTGAGGTAGAAGGACCTGGTTGACGTTATTAATACTGTCTTACTGTAGGTGAGGTAGAAGGACCTGGTTGTCGTTATTAATACTGTCTTACTGTAGGTGAGGTAGAAGGACCTGGTTGTCGTTATTAATAATGTCTTACTGTAGGTGAGGTAGAAGGACCTGGTTGTCGTTATTAATACTGTCTTACTGTAGGTGAGGGAGAAGGACCTGGCTGTCGTTATTAACACACTGGAGGAAGAGTTCAACATCTACAGAGAGGTGGGGGGAGAGTCCTCGGCTGTTCTCAGCCAAGATGTCCGCAATGGCTTCCAGAAGAACGGCAAAGAAGGTACGTCGCAGCAGAGAGAGGGGAGGGGAGGGGAGGGGTGAGACTGAATGTATTGGAGGGAGTCACAGAAAGGGACAGAGAGAATATATATAATATCAGTCTGTGCTGTTTTTTGAGGGAACTATGGGTAACAGAATAGCAATGTTTTCCAATAAAATCCCCCCACATGATAAAGTGAAGACATGCTTGTACTCTATAACACTACTTCTCACTGTCCCAGTGCTATAGGTTATTTCAGGTTGGGTTCAGGTTCTAAACTATTATTACCCTTCTGTTTCATATCCAGCCCCCCAGCTGACAGTGCACCCTTTGCTGATACCTCAGAACCAGTTCTGTGTGATGAGTCTGGACCCAGACACTCTGCCTGCCATCGCAACAACACTCATCGACGTGCTCTTCTACTCTAACAGGTGAGCTCTGCTCCACGCAAAACCCTTGTCCCTTTTATCAGAGTTGTTGCCTTACCAGTTCAAGTCAAGATGGCTGCAGTGTGAAATCCCTCGTTAATGCCGGGTTTATCCTTACTTAGGGTAATGCTTCTGACATATTTTTGTAAAAAAAAAAAAACTGTTGTTTTAAGACACCACATAAGTGTTCTTATTCTGAGTCTATGGTGTAAATGATTTTCTTCCCCAGTCCTAAAGAGGGCGCTCTTCCCAGCCAGGACCTGGATTGTATCAAGTTCTTTTCCTTCTCTCTGATCGATGGCTACGTCTCTCTGGTCATGGACACAGAGGCACAAAGACAGTAAGACTAATCTCCTCTCACTTCTCTTACATCTGAGCTGCCTTAAAGTTTCACTTTGTGGGTGGTCAATGGTGGCCTAGCGGTTAGAGCAGTTAGAGCGTAACCAAAAGATTGCTACGGTAGTTAGAATCCTTGAGTCAAGACGGTAAAAAATGTCTGTGCCCTTGAGCAAGGCACTTAACCCTAATTGCTCCAGGGTCCCCGTTGATAATGGCTGACCCTGGCCGTGACCCCACTCTCTGAGGGTCTTAAGATATGCAAAACCAAACTCCCCCATCTCCATTTCACACATGCGTATAATACACACAAGAAATAGGACATATAAGCACCCACCTAATTATTATTTTTAATATTATTTTCTTGGCAGTCAAACTGCCGACGCGTTCATGTCATGTGACATGCACACGTCATTGTAATAGTATTTGGAAGATGAATACACAACGCAGAGTTTGAGAGGACTAAAAATTAGAGTACTAATGGTCAATAGCGAATTGTAAGTAGGAGTTGGGTTTCAGTTCAACATCTGTGGAATGTCACTCCTGAACTCAGAGCAACGTGTTCTACGTGGGCCACGTTTTCATTGGTCTGTACATTGAGTCTGGAGTTGGATACTTGTTATTTGGCCATTGGCCAAGTTGTCCTGCAAGGACTTCTGATTGGTCAACCCCAGGCTAGGGTGGGGGGTTATAAGTGGCATCCTGTCCTTTGTTCTGAAGGGGGGAAATGCTGAGGACAGGGGGAGACTGAACATCTGCCTCCCAGCATAACATCTTGATTTGTCCTCTGAATAAACCTATTTTTCTCCCCCTGATTTGCTTTGGAGTTTGTGTTATTGAAGAATAGACATAAATTGCTAACATCATGTAGATGTTGTTTACACGTGACACTTACATGTTACGTGTCAGTTTAATATTTCATATCTGACAATGAACATGTACATGAAATGTCCATCTTATACAATTAAAAAAATCTTATAAGACAACCCTATGCTTAGCATGACAGTAATATAGTACATGTAGCTAAAATAGGCCTATCACAAAGAACAGTAACAACTTGTTACTGAATAAGGCTGTAATGTAACTGTGGGAAAAGGGAAGGGGTCTGAATACTTTCCGAATACACTGTATTTCAGAAATAAATATGGACAGCACCCAGTGCTGAAAGTTGAGTAGGCCAATTTACTAAAAGCTTTGTTGGAGCCCTATTTAAGAAATACGTAGGGTAGTCTTACCTGTTTGACAGACCCAATTATGCTATATTGGTCGTTATTTCCTCCAATAGGGAGTCTCGCCAGATCTTTCCAAAAGTGCTAGGAAATCAAATGCATCATCATTTTTACCCAGGCCTATTATTTTCCCATTTCAATCTTATATGACAACACTATGCTTGACATTACTTCTATCAGAAATTTTGCATGGAAACCTCATCTGCCCTAAAAGTCCTCGCTTCCGGTCCTAAAAGTCCTCGCTCCGTGAGAGAAGCAGACATGAAAGAGAACTTTAGCCTACCGATGTCAACTAGATTTTTCATCCATTCATCATTCTATTGATTTCTAACATTATTATGGTGAGCAAGGCTTCAATTCGTATTCTAGAGTAACAAGTAGGCTAATGACAAGAGAAGCTGCATGTATCCTATTTTTGTTGACTAACAAATAGCCTACCAAATGGCAGAAA
This sequence comes from Salvelinus fontinalis, assembly GCF_029448725.1. NCBI lineage: Eukaryota > Metazoa > Chordata > Actinopteri > Salmoniformes > Salmonidae > Salvelinus > Salvelinus fontinalis. The sequence continues at coordinate 36,999,791 of NC_074692.1, forward strand.
TTATCAGCAGAAACATATCAAAAAAACAATAGAAATTAAATGTTTCAAGTTGTCACATGCACAAGTACAGTGAAATGCCTTTCTTGCAAGCACTAAAAATAACAATGCAGTAATCAACAACAATGTAATACAACAAATAACATGAGGCCTAGTGCTTATTTGACTCTTTTTCGCACCTTGCTTTATTTGAAAGGATTTGACGATGGTTAGTTTAAGACTTAGAGGAAAACAGTGCAGCGGGTCATGGTAGGCCTACACAGTTGAAGACATCACGCAAGGGCTATAAGCAAAGCAGCAAAGTTGATGGATACCTTAGACACAGTGGATTGATGCATGTTGTATATATTACTATTGTTATTCAAAATGTGCCTGCAGTGCCATATAAGACATGTCAAACTCAGAGGGCCGAGTGTCCCCGGGTTACGCTCTTCCTTTGTACTTGATTGTTGAATTAAGGTCACTGGTTAGTAAGGAACTCTCCTCACCTGGTTGTATCTGTCTTAATTGAAAGGAAAAAACAAAAACCAGCAGACACTAGGCCCTCCATGGAATGAGTTTGAAACCCCTGATGAAAGAGGACACTGCTTTTGAGCCTAAAATAGAATAAAGAAATATGTAGACCCTCCCGCAGTTGAGACTTTACGGTATTATAATAGCACTATGGCTCCAGGCGTCACACAGACGCTAGTCAGGCGTTCGATAGCCAGATGGTGGGGCTATTGCTCCTCCTGAATTCAGGCCTGTGATACTTGGTAGCAGCAATGACCAACACTGTGTGTGTGTCTGTGTGTATTCTAGGTTCCCTGCTGATCTTCTCTTCACAAGTTCCTCCAGGGAGCTGTGGAGGATGGTGCGCATTGGGGGACAGCCTCTGGGTTTCGGTAAACTACCTTTTAATCCATCCTCTGAAAGACCCACTATAAGTATGTTAGGATCATGCCCAACTCTAGCCTGGGTAGACTGATACTTATACTGATACCACAAATACTTAATTGTTGATCACTCCATCTCTCTTCTCTTCTCCAGACGAGTGTGGCATTGTTGCCCAGATATCCCAGCCCTTAGCCGACAACGACATCTCAGCCTATTATATCAGCACCTTCAGCTTCGACCATGCCCTGGTGAGCAAGCCTTTAGCTGCTGATGTGACACCCACTGGCACCCAGCTTTACTCTACAGAACATGGAGTATAGAACTTTAGAAGAGGGTATGTTCTGATTCTGACCAACAGAGGGCACTGTTCACCCCTGGATAAAGGGTAACGTGTAGTTTAATGACTGTGATTAGTTTTTTTTTATCCAAGAATACAGTAGCAGGTGTTTGCAACAGGGCTTATAAACATCACAAGAACGTCAGCAGTGCTATCAGATGACAGAATGAATGTTTGATTTGTCAGAGGATGCTAAATCAACCGCTTCCTGTGGACTTTCCAGCTTTTGTTGGTTTGACGTGTCTTCTGCACTATCTGCATAGTTGACACCTGAATGACACCGATAGTTTGACGTGAGATACCTGACTAAGAGATAAGCTGTCAGTCAGAATGCTTCTCATGCTGAAGACAATCGGGTTATAAATGGAAAACCATCCACGTCGCGGAACCTGACATATTGGTCCTGGACACGCTAAACACCTTCTTCGCCCACTTTGGGGATAACACAGTGCCACCGACGCGGGCCGGCCGAGGACGGTAAGCTCTAGTTCTCCGTGGCCGACGTGAGTAAGACGTTTAAGCGTGTTAACCCCCTCAAGGCTGCCCGCCCAGACGGCATCCCTAGCCGCGTCCTCAGAGCATGTGCAGACCTGCTGGCTGGAGTGTTTACGGACATATTCAATCTCTCCCTATCACAGTCTGCTCTCCCCGCTTGGTTTAAGATGTCCACCATTGTTTCTGTACCCAAGAAAGCAAAAGTAACTGACCTAAATGACTATCGCCCTGTAGCACTCACTTCTGTCATGAAGTGCTTTGAGAGGCTAGTTAAGGATCATATCACCTTAGCTGACACCCACTGCAATTTGCATACCCCCCAATAGATCCACAGATGATGCAATCGCCATCGCACTGCACACTGCCCAATCCTATCTGGATGAGGAATACCTATGTAAGAATGCTGTTCATTAACTACAGCTCAGCCTTCAACATGTGGCGGTCATGACATTTTGTCAGCCGGGGATTGTCAAGCAAATAACTGCCGGTCTCAAGGTAATTGACTGTTAATTACGTGAACACATTTAGCCTACAAGCCACAGATGTAGACCTTTGGAACATCTACATTTAAAAAAAAAAAGTATAATAAATCAATTATTTATTTTGGGTCGTAGAAATATGATATGAAGGGTCAGAATATTCAGAAGGCCAGAATAGCGTACGCTGAGTTGTCTGTTAGGCCCCAATATGGCTATGGGCTACACTAGTTCATTTAGCAGACAAGATATGCCTAAAAATCTGTTGTATTATTTTATAGTATGTACAATACAATTGAACTGAATAAAATAGAAAGGTAATTTTTTTCAAACGATTTCCAAGGAAGTGCGCACATGCGGATATTCTGTGTTGAGCGGTTAACAAAGAAACAGGTCCTCCTATATGCAAAATCTAGAGTTGTCTTTGCAACTTTAGTTGTGATACAAATGTTGGGTTATATGTTTAGATGTTTAATACATTCTAAGGCTGCATGATGCGACTAATGATGATTTTGAAAAAAGTTGCATGAAAGGCATGAGCTCTGCTTAGTTTTTTGTGCAGGCTGCATACACTTCATCAGTCTCTCATGCACAATTTAACAAGCACTTGATAATCTACTAACCAGGCTTCCAGCGTAATGCCATCTAATAAATCCATGCCTTTTGCAGCCAAAGTGGCTGTTGTGCCCTTGGGCTGAATATATTAATTTTAATTCCCTTCTCCCAAGCACCTCTCAAGCACCTCTCCGAAGCACCTCTCCCTCACATGGCTCGCTCAGATATCTAAATTCTTTTTAGCCAATTTTCGTCACGTGATCGGGTCCTTCTCACAGGTATCTCATCTACAAAAGTAGGCTACAAGTGAATACCAACATATTGGAACGCAACTGCATTCTGAATTCTGAGACGCATATTGAAGATGTTAGAAGAACTGTCTACATTTAACCTTCAACAAGATGAGTAGGCCTAACGAACATTAAAAGCACTAGCCTATGTCAATCTACTCTTCCCCCATTAGTACAAAAGTTGACCCATTCTAAAAGTTGTCCTTCTGTGCAATGAATAAATATTCCAAACCTACTCTGGGACAGTTGTGGGACGTGGTAGATCCCAAATTAAAACAACCACTCGCATTAAATAAAACACTTTTAATGCAACACGTTTAGCTTTAAAGGTTGATAGACTATTTCTTCACATTTATAAGCGCAGCAATGCGCACACAGCAGATGGCTATAAGCGCAAATATTCAAAAATGCAATTAACTAATGACCAGCAGCATCAGAGCTTGAAGAAGCCTAGTTACCATGACTAAACGGTCACGATTGGTGACCTCCGGTGTGGCGGTAATACTGTCACTGTAACAGCCCCACTTCAACCCCATAGTACCTTCCAAGCTCATCATTAAGCTCAGGACCCCCGGTCTGAACCCTGCCCTGTGCAACTGGGTTTTGGACTTCCTGATGGGCCGCCCCCCAGGTGGTTAAGGTTGGCAAAAACACCTCCACTACGCTGATCCTCAACACATGGGCCCCACAAGGATGTGTGCTCAGCCCCCTCCTGTACTCCCTGTTCATCCATGACTGCGTGGCCACACACGCCTCCAACTCAATCATCAAGTTTGCAGATGACACAACAGCAGTAGCCTGATTACCGACGACAGACGAGACAGGGAGGAGGTGAGGGCTTTGGCGGAGTGGTGCCAGGAAAATAACCTCTCCCTCAAAGTCAACAAAATGAGGAGCTGATCTTGGACTTCAGGAGACAGCAGAGGGAGCACACCCCCATCCAAATCGAAGGGCCACAGTAAAGAATGTCTTGTTAACAAACTATAGTTTTGGCATGTCGGTTAGGACGTCTACTTTGTGCATGACACAGGTAATTTTTCCAACAATTGTTTAGACAGATTATTTCACTTATAATTAACTATCACAATTCCAGTGGGTCAGAAGTTTACATACACTAAGTTGGCTATGCCTTTAAACAGCTTGAAAAATTCCAGAAAATTATATGGCTTTAGAAGCTTCTGATAGGCTAATTGACATAAATTGAGTCAATTGGAGGTGTACCTGTGGATGTATTTCAAGGCCTACCTTCCAACTCAGTGTCTCTTTGCTTGACATCATGGGAAAATCTAAAGGAATCAGCCAAGACCTCAAAAACAATTGTTGACCTCCACAAGTCTGGTTCATCCTTGGGAGCAATTTCCAAATGCCTGAAGGTACCACGTTCATCTGTACAAACAAGTATAAAATATAAACACCATGGGACCACGCATCCGTCATACCGCTCAGGAAGGAGACATGTTCTGTCTCCTAGAGATGAATGTACATAGGTGCAAAAAGTGCAAATCAAATCCAGAACAACAGCAAAGGGCCTTGTGAACATGCTGGAGGAAACGGGTACAAAAGTATCTATATCCATAGTAAAACGAGTCCTATATTGACATAATCTGAAAGGCCGCTAGCAAGAAATAAGCCACTGCTCCAAAACTGCCATAAAAAAAGCCAGACTATGGTTTGCAACTGCACATGGGGACAAAGATTGTACTTTTTGGAGAAATGTTCTCTGGTCTGATGATATAAAAATAGGACTATTTGGCCATAATGACCATCGCTATGTTTGGAGGAAGAAGGGGGAGGCTTGCAAGCCGAAGAACACCACCCCAACTGTGAAGCACGGCAGCATCATGTTGTGGGGGTGCTTTTGCTGCAGGATAGACTGGTGCACGTCACAAAATAGATGGCATCATGAGGAGAGAAAATTATGTGGATATATTGAAGCAACATCTCAAGACATCAGTCAGGAAGTTAAAGCTTGGTCGCAAATGGGTCTTCCAACTGGACAATGACCCCAAGCATACTCCCAAAGCCCTGACCTCAATCCCATAGAAAATGTGTGGGCAGACCTGAAAAAGCGTGTGTGAGCAGGGAGGCCTACAAACCTGACTCAGTTACACCAGCTCTGTCAGGAGGAATGGGACAAAATTCACCCAACTTATTGTGGGAAGCTTGTGAAAGGCTACCTGAAATGTTTGACCCAAGTTAAGCAATTTAAAGGCAATGCTACCAAATACTAATTGAGTGTATGTAAACTTCTGACCCACTGGGAATGTGATGAAAGAAATAAAAGCTGAAATAAGTAATTCTCTCTACTATTATTCTGACATTTCACATTCTTCAAATAAAGTGGTGATCCTAACTGACCTAAGACAGGGAATTTTTACTAGGATTAAATGTCAGGAATTGTGAAACTGAGTTTAAATGTATTTGGCTAAAGGGTATGTAAACTTCTGACTTCAACTGTATATTGTGTATTCTAGTCAAGGCCATCCTATTCAACTATTGCTGTACATATACAATTGTATCCTACCTATTAATCAGACTATATACACTATATATTCTATCCACATACTGTCCATTTTTTGTCTTTTATCCCGTCCTATATACTTCGACATTGCTTGTCCTAATATTTCTTATTTCCATTCTTTTACTTTTAAATTTGCGTGTATTGTTGCGTATTTAAGTGATAATACCTGAGAAGCCGGTGTTTGGAGGATATATTGGCACGGGGGTTGTTAGGGGCGTGACTTTGTCCCGGGCCTGCAAACCGTCGGGCATTATCACTCTTATACAACTGGTTACCAATTTTTTTCAAATAATAATTGACATATTGTATTTAAAAAATGTTATTTTGATTAATTTATTCATATTATTTCATTCTTCAAGTAGATATAATCCCGACACACATCTATGTTTGCTACACAAGTGGGCTGGTCATTCGTTCTATCTGTTCTGTTCGTTCATTCTAAATGTTCCATTGCCATACTGGTTGGCAATGTTCTTATCCCTTGGTTGCTAGCTAGCCAACTACAGCTAACTTAGTAATGTCAAAAAGAATAACAGCAAAATAGGGACATTTGCGTTTGTTTAAGGTGTTTTATATTGACATTTATTTGGATACATCTATATGCGCCCGAGTGGATTATTAATCGACTATAAATGCCTTTTTTAAAACTTTTTTTGCGTGAACTGGTGCACGCATGTTTTGGGGCAGGGCTAGTTGAGAGGAAGTGATAGCCAGCCTGCCTTACTGTGTGTGTGTCAGTCAATCACTCAGTTGGGTCTGTACTCTGACTGAGTGATTGACTGATACACTCACAGTCTCTCTCACACTCTCACTCACTCTCTCACACACTCTCACACACTCTCTCTCTCACACTCACACTCTCTCTCTCACACTCTCTCTCTCACACTCACACTCTCTCTCTCACACTCTCTCTCACACACTCACACTCTCTCTCACACTCGGTAGGTAGGTAGTGGTTAGAGCGTTGAACCAGTAACCGGAAGGTTGCAAGATCGAATCCCCGAGCTGACAAGGTCAAAATCTGTTCTGCCTCTGAACAAGGCAGTTTACCCACTAGGCCGCCATTGAAAATATGAATTTGTTCTTAACTCACTTGCCTAGTTAAATAAAGGTTACATAAATAAAGAAATGAGCTAATGAGGCACGATTTCGCCTGGCATGGAAAATGTGCTCACTCGTCTGGACACTGTCGTTCAGAGGAGCTAACCAACTACACAGCTAACATAATCACATCAAACTGAAGCTGGAAAGACTGCAAACTAGCTGCATTTCATTTCGTTTTACCTTTTTTTAAATGACATTTCTTTGTACATTATGGCAGCTGATTCATGATTCATGTCGGAGAGACAGCAAGGTTTATACAAATCTCCGCTGTTAAACTAAAATGTTAGTCTAAAAGAAATGTGAGAATGACAAGATGATTTTTCTAGTGGAGATCAAGTTTATTAATTGCCTGGCTGGACTGATGAGACCGTGGATGGATGGAACAGAATAAATAGGCATTTCAACGTCATAGATTTAGCCGGTGGTAACTTGTGGAAAGACAACAGTTGGAATGTGGTTTTAATCTATCAGCATTCAGGATTAGACCTGTTGTATAATGTTAGATATTACTGCACTGTTGGAGCTAGGAACACAAGCATTTCGCTACACCTGCAATAACATCTGCTAAATATGTGTATGTGACCAATAACATTTGATTTAAGATGCTGGTGGAGTAGGAATTGGAACCATATTCCATTCTGTTCTCTTCTCCTGTGTTCTACTGTAGGTACCTGAAGAGGACATAGTGAGTGTGACTGAGATGCTCCAGCAGCACAGGAAAGAGCCAGCCTGCTGATGGCGACCTGACGGCTTGGTCCATACTACTCCCCTCTCCGTGTCCTGGGGCAGTACAGGGCTGAAGAGAGATGCGAACTCCGTGCCTAGACTAGCACTGCAGCGTGAGCAGTATTAACCATAAACTTTGTTGCCATGACCACCAAAAGCGCTTCAAGGAAGGGGTGTCTGAAGAGAGCATCTTGTCTTCCCAGAATCCCCTGGGAGACGCACTGATTGAACGCTGCCAGGACCCCCGACCAATGCACACAATGGGACAAGGGGATTGGTGAACTGAAGTACAGTTGTGATGATGGTAACAATGTACTTAAGGCCTGCAGGTATAATGCATTATGATGCGGTTATGTTTTCATTAGATGACTTGTTATAGGCATATATAACCCCCTCATGTCTTGTTATCGTCTCATAAAGATCCTGACTAAATAACAGCCATCGAGTCATAGCCCAAGCCTTGTAATAACGCATTATAAAGGCTTGTACATGTTTATAACATGTAATAATGTATAATACCTGCAGTTTATAAAATGTAACCGTGAGGGATTTTCTTATGCTACTTACCTGCTTGCCGCGGGGGGAAAACATGTTACTAGTACGATAAACCACCACTGTCTTCCAGTGATGTTTATATCGTAATGCTGTGTCAGAACGACACCCTTTGTGTCAAAGGTCAAGTTATTTCATGGTTGAGGGAATTATGTGAAGCACAACTTGTGCATTGGTAAAAAATGATTCTCCATTGGTGCTTTTTATTCGCCATATCTTCACAAATTGTACTTGTAAGGCACGTAAATGGGCTAATCGCACCCCAATAACTGAAGCTGCTCAGTGATGTCAGCACAAGTCTTATTTTGGACAATCACATTAGAGAAAAAAGACATACCAAAAAAGTAAAGTTTGAGGTGTATTGGTGGAAATTAGTGTTAATTGTTAAATATATCAGAATTATATTTTCTTGAAAAACGTACGCAGGCAAAACTAGGGGAAAAAATAACATCCCATAATTACCAGGTTAAAGAGTAGCTTTATTCAGTGCCGTGATGCAGTTGCAACATCAATATTTTTTTAAGGGTCAACATTTCTGTACTTCGTCTTATTCTTCAATTTTCTTTTTCAATTTGCACAATTTAAGAAATGTATTATTAAATAATGTATTGGTTCTGGACTTCATTATGGATACATTGTCACATCATTTTTTCCCCAGTTAACATTTGATTGTTAATTTACTTTTGTATGGATAAATTTACACTAAAATAGCTTAGATATGGGTTTGAGACATTACACATACTTTGTCAAACTAAGTTATGCAATGTCTTCATGACAACCATTGTGTTTCTTCAGTGTTGTTGAGTGGACTTGTAATCTATATTAGATGAGTGGGTGTGCATTTAAATGGGAGGAGAACGTTCCACACTAAACATGACATTTTTATAGAAATTCAAAGAAAATGTGACATTTCCTTTATTGGTTGTGGTTGAGACACCACTCTTATACTAGAGTTGATCAAGCCATCATAAGTGTCTCCTTCGCTCACCAGCACAGAAGAACTCTAACAGACTTACAATATGTTTGGTAAATATTTTTACTGTACTCTTACAACAACAGTTAACCATTTGTGACATACTTGGATTGTTAAAAGAATAACCTACTATTTGATTGTCAAGTTTTTGTGTGCATGCGTAAAGTGTGTTTTATGTCCCTAAGTATACATACACACTGTATAGCAAACACTGTAATAACCATGTTGCCCTTCACCAGTTTTACTCAGCGTCTTTCTAGTGATCAAGTTGGAGACGGCACGTGCAACACCCCACTCTGGAAATGTGGACAAGTATCAGAAGGCTTTAAACCAAACCATAGCGCTTTCCAAATTGTCAGATCATGAAGCTGGCATCCTCCTGACTAGTTACGTAAGTAACAAGATGGAATTGAGGTGGTTCGGTCAATATCTTTGCCTGAGACCTGATGAATTGCATTAGTGCCCCGGGATAATGACTGGGCTTTATCTCAGTGGGCTAACCCAAGTATTGAGGGCCTGTAGGGAACTGGGGGTCACCGTGACAAACCGTAGTGACGGCCTCTTCTGGTGAATGAATTTCCCAAATTCCTCATGATTCGAAGTGATGACTTAACCATATGAGATCACGTGGGTTTTCTCAGAACTGCCCGTCGCAGTGTCACGGCAATTATTGTTTGAAGCTCAACTTTCTGCCAATATTCCACAGGGTTAGACAGTGATGACTGTTAACCCACATGATTTCATATGCTTTTCTCAGAACTGTATTATTCATGGGAAAGCTGTAACTACTGTGTAACAACCACCGATTCAGATCATAGGCTATAATGGTACCTTTTTACCCTGCTCAGCATAGTTCTGAACTATACTAGAAAACAGGTCAATTGCACAAGGAGAATGTCAGTGAACTGATTTGAATTACCCCCCTCGTGTTTGCAGATGAAACCGAATGGCTTCCTGAACGGCCAGCAGGCCCCCAGCATGGATGGGGTTCCCTCAGCAACCATCGCTAGCTCCACCACTAAGAAGAAGCTTCGGAACATCTCCAACAAAGCCATGATCTTCCACTGGCACATCGACGTGGTAACCAAATACATGACTGACATTTTGGAGGTCTCAGATAATGACACTCAGATTCTTCTGGGCCTCCTGGGGGATTCCAGGGACCGTCTCAAGATACTCTCTGGCCGCGTAGAGGTGCTCCTGCAGATTCTGGACCCAAACACACCCACTACTACGTCCACTAAGCCCCAAGATGTGCTCCGTGATGACTATGAGAAGAAGATCTACGGCTGGGCTGTGCTAAACAGGCACAAGGAATTTCTGGCCATGGTGTTAAAGGAAGTTGCTGGCTTTAAGGATCACAGTGTGTGAGGATTATACGAAGTGGTTGTTTGTCACCCAAGGGTGATTTTAGGATATTTATTCCAAAATAATCAGGTATTTCATGTAACTGAAGAATCGGGACAAAGGCCAACCGCCAATAATATAAATATGAAAGAGAAGAGTGTGATTGCTACACAGTATATATTTTATATATATTTTTGAATTTATTTTTTGTTATTATTTTCGAAACAGTCTAGAACACTGTCTTGAAACAGTCTTGAATCAAATTCATTGGTTTGCTCTTACAGTTATCAAATGTTGTATTCATATTTAAGATACTCAGTTCACTCTCTTTTTAAGCTATTTTGTCCCTACTGCTCCTTGTCTATGGAGCCTCAATTATTCCCTTATGCCCCACACATGGCAGATACATTGAGGTCAATGAGGTAGTGGACGGTAAACTCAAGTAAACCCAGTTTAGGGTTAGGGATCTATTTACCCATGAAGCTCAGGGATTTTGCGCATCAATTTTTTTATGACAACATCCCTGGTTGAGGGTATCCTGGTCGAATGAGTCAAAATTGAAGGAGCATCTCCTCCTGACTGAGCTGATGCACATGGGTGATGGTGGTTGTGGTTATAGAGTGAAGTAGAACCACAGGAAGTAGTACAGGCACTTCCAGGATGATCAGGAAGTCCCAGACAGTGAAAGGCTATGTCTCAAATGGCACTCTATTCTCTAGTGAACTACTTTTGACCAGAGCCCAAGTAGTTCACTAAATTGGGAATAGGGTGCCATTTGGGACGCAGTCACTGCCTCCCTAATCAGTCACATCTCATGACTTCCTTCCTGCATCCTCACACAACACAGATAGGAGGCTGACGTCTGTCAGTTTCATTCTGATGCTGGATACTAAAGCGTTGCCTATGCCATAGATGGTCATTGTATAATACAAATATATGCATCCGTGTACTGTAGGTTGTTTTCGATAAGTGTCTGCTAAATGGCCTATTTAACTGTACACTATATGGGTTTGTGTTTAAACTTGCCACTTTTGGTCTCTTAGCTACGTCAAGTAGTGGTGGCCTTTTTATAAACTGGACATTTGTGTTCAATTTACACACAAAATGTATGTGTTCAATTTGTCATGCGATTGATATGAACACCTCAAAAAGAAGAATCAAATGGGTGATGTTCCCTTCAAGAACTGGAGCTGTAGGTAGTAAACACTGTAAATGTTATATTTATTTAAAAAACAATATGAATACTGTAATGAATGACTACTTTTACTGTGTTTGTTTTGCCATTCATATTAAATGCTCAGTGTAGCCAAAATTCTGTTCTTCCTTTGTTTTGTATGAAATGTGTACAACAGCTGATGAAACAAACACTGTACATGTGAAACATGTGATCAGTGTTATTTCCCCAATAGTTGCCGGTTGAAAATCAACACAGAACCTTCAATTCAGCAGGTTCTGCATGGCTGGAGCTGTGGGTTGACTCAGGACATCACCAGGCAAAAATAATAAAGACTCTAACAAACGTCTATGCCAATAACCGCTAGCTTTCAGGTTACATATTCCTACCATTAAGCTTCTATGGTAATGCACTGCTCAGGTCCTCTTCCCCGCTCCAATTCTAACTGTGGTGTCACACCCTGATCTGTGTCACCTGTCTTTGTGGACGATTTTTATTTATTTCTTTGTAATAATGACAATTACAACAATACTGAATGAACACTTATTTTAACTTAATATAATCCATCAATAAAGTCAATTTAGCCTCAAATAAATAATGAAACATGTTCAATTTGCTTTAAATAATGCAAAAACAAAGTGTTGGAGAAGAAAGTAAAAGTGCAAAATGTGCCATGTAAGAAAGCTAACGTTTAAGTTCCTTGCTCAGAACATGAGAACATATGAAAGCTGGTGGTTCCTTTTAACATGAGTCTTCCATATTCCCAGGTAAGAAGTTGTAGTTTGTAGTTATTATAGGAATTATAGGACTATTTCTCTCTATACGATTTGTATTTCATATACCTTTGACTATTGGATGCTCTTATAGGCACTTTAGTATTGCCAGTGTAACAGTATAGCTTCCGTCCCTCTCCTCACTCCTACCTGGGCTCAAACCAGGAACACATCGACAACAGCCACCCTCAAAGCAGCGTTACCCATGCAGAGCAAGGGGAACAACTACTCCAAGTCTCAGAGCGAGTGACTTTTGAAACGCTATTAGCGCGCACCCTGCTAACTAGCTAGCCATTTCACATCGGTTACACCAGCCTAATCTCGGGAGTTGATAGGCTTGAAGTCATAAACAGTGCAAAGCTTGAAGCATTGCGATGAGCTGCTGGCAAAACACAAAATTGCTGTTTGAATTAATGCTTACGAGCCTGCTGGTGCCTACCATCGCTCAGTCAGACTGCTCTATCAAATCATAGACTTAATTATAACATAATAACACACAGAAATACGAGCCATAGGTCATTAATATGGTCGAATCCTGAAACTATCATCTCGAAAACAAAACATTTATTCTTTCAGTGAAATTCGGAACCGTTCTGGCACAGCCAGAAGAGGACTGGCCACCCCTCATAGCCTGTTTCCTCTCTAGGTTTCTTCCTAGGTTTTGGCCTTTCTACGGAGTTTTTCCTAGCCACTGTGCTTCTACACCTGCATTGCTTGCTGTTTGGGGTTTTAGGCTGGGTTTCTGTACAGCACTTTGAGATATCAGCTGATGTAAGAATTTGATTCTGTATTTTATCTAACGGGTGGCGTCCATAAGTCTAAATATTCCTGTTACATTGCACAACCTTCAATGTTATGTCATAATTACGTAACATTCTGGCAAATTAGTTCGCAACGAGCGAGGCGGCCCAAACTGTTGCATATACCCTGACTCTGCGTGCAATGAACGCAAGAGAAGTGACACAATTTCACCTAGTTAATATTGCCTGCTAACCTGGATTTCTTTTAGCTAAATATGCAGGTTTAAAAATATATACTTCTGTGTATTGATTTTAAGAAAGGCATTGATGTTTATGGTTAGGTACAGTCGTGCAACGATTGTGCTTTTTTCGCAAATGCGCTTTTGTTAAATCATCCCCCGTTTGGTGAAGTTGGCTGTCTTTGTTAGGAAGAAATAGTCTTCACACAGTTCGCAACGAGCCAGGCGGCCCAAACTGCTGCATATACCCTGACTCTGTTGCAAGAGAAGTGACACAAAGAAATTCATGTTAGCAGGCAATATTAACTAAATATGCAGGTTTACAAATATATACTTGTGTATTGATTTTAAGAAAGGCATTGATGTTTATGGTCAGGTACACGTTGGAGCAACGAGTTCTTTTCGCAAATGCGCACCGCATCGATTATATGCAACGCAGGACACACTAGATAAACTAGTAATATCATCAACCATGTGTAGTTAACTAGTGATTATGATTGATTGATTGTTTTTTATAAGATAAGTTTAATGCTAGCTAGCAACTTACCTTGGCTTCTTACTTCATTCGCGTAACAGGCAGGCTCCTCGTGGAGTGCAATGACAGGCAGGTGGTTAGAGCGTTGGACTAGTTAACCATAAGGTTGCAAGATTGAATCCCCGAGCTGACAAGGTAAAAATCTGTTGTTCTGCCCCTGAACAAGGCAGTTAACCCACCGTTCCTAGACCGTCATTGAAAATAAGAATGTGTTCTTAACTGACTTGCCTAGTTAAATAAAGGTGTAAAAAAAAAAAAATCCCTAATTAATCGGCCATTCCGATTAATCGGTCGACCTCTACTTTACACCCTTTGTGGATTACTGACCCCTGCCTACCTTGACCTGTTTTTTTGCCTGCCCCTGTGGTTGTAATAAACTATTGTTACTTCTACAGTGTCTGCATCTGGGTCTTACCTAAACGTGATATGTGGTTAATGCACTGCTCTGGTCCCCTTCCCTGCTCCACTCAGACAGCCTTAGCAAGATTATATTTTTTTGATTCCTTTTTGACCATTTAATGGGAAACTAAACTCAGCAAAAAAAGAAACGTCCTCTCACTGTCAACTGCGATTCTTTTCAGCAACCTTAACATGTGTAAATATTTGTATGAACATAACAAGATTCTACAACTGAGACATAAACTTAACAAGTTTCACAGACATGTGACTAACATAAATTGAATAAGGTGTCCCTGAACAAAGGGGGGGGAGTCAAAATCAAAAGTAGCTGTCAGTATCTGGTGTGGCCACCAGCTGCATTAAGTACTGCATTGCATCTCCTCCTCGTGGACTGCACCAGATTTGCCTGTTCTTGCTGTGAGATGTTACCCCACTCTTCCACCAAGGCACCTGCAAGTTCCCGGACATTTCTGGGGGGAATGGCCCTAGCCTTCACCCTCCGATCCAACAGGTCCCAGACGTGCTCAATGGGATTGAGATCCGGGTCTTCGCTGGCCATGGCAGAACACTGACATTCCTGTCTTGCAGGAAATCACGCACAGAAAGAGCAGAATGGCTGGAGGCATTGTCATGCTGGAGGGTCATGTCAGGATGAGCCTGCAGGAAGGGTACCACATGAGGGAGGAGGATGTCTTCACTGTAACGCACAGCGTTGAGATTGCCTGCAATGACAACAAGCTCAGTCCGATGATGCTGTGACACACCGCCTCAGACCATAAGGACCCTCCACCTCCAAATCGATCCCACTCCAGAGTACAGGGCTCAGTGTAACGCTCATTCCTTCGACGATAAACACGAATCTGACCATCACCCCTGGTGAGACAAAATCGAGACTAGTCAGTGAAGAGCACTCTTCGCCAGTCCTGTCTGGTCCAGTGACGGCGGGTTTGTGCCCATAGGCGACGTTGTTGCCGGTGATGTCTGGTGAGGACCTGCCTTACAACAGGCCTACAAGCCCTCAGTCCAGCCTCTCTAAGCCTATTGCGGACAGTCTGAGCACTGATGGAGGGATTGTGCGTTCCTGGTGTAACTCGGGCAATTGTTGTGGCCATCCTGTACCTGTCCCGCAGGTGTGATGTTCGGGTGTACTGATCCTGTGCAGGTGTTGTTACACGTGGTATGCCACTGCCAGGACGATCAGCTGTCCGTCCTGTCTCCCTGTAGCGCTGTCTTAGGCGTCTCACAGTACGGACATTGCAATTTATTGCCCTGGCCACATCTGCAGTCCTCATGCTTCCTTGCTGCATGCCTAATGCATGTTTATGCAGATGAGCAGGGACAGAGCAGGCTCTGTTTTTCAGAGTCCGTAGAAAAGCCTCTTTTTAGTGTCCTAAGTTTTCGTAACTATGACCTTATTTGCCTACCATCTGTAAGCTGTTGGTGTCTTAACAACCATCCACAGGTGCGCGTTCGTTAATTGTTTATGGTTCATTGAACAAGCATGGGAAATAGTGTTTAAACCCTTTACAATGAAGATCTGTTTAGTTATTTGGATTTTTACTAATTATCTTTGAAAGACAGGGTCCTGTAATATACTTTTTGCTGAGTATATTACAGCAAGTAACTTACTTGTTACCCAGAACAATTTGATATATTGAGATAAAAACAGCTGGACTGGGCCTTTAATAGATGATTACACACAACATGACAAACATGGCATTGTGAATGTATTCTGGTTCATACATCTCAATGCATATCTTCAGCCTGAGCCGAGCTTTCTGTAGTGGCAGTTGCATCACTTTCTTGCACGTCAACTTCCTGAAGTTGAGAAATAGGTAGGTGTCATGGGAATAATACCGGCTGATTCAGTGGATATTTAGACATGCAACTCATCGGCCACGAAAACAAACTGAAGATGGAGTTTGGTTAAGCAAATAACCACATAAAAGAAACATCTTAATTGATTTTTCTGATGGGTTTTTACCTTGTGTGATATCATATTGTAAGATATGAAGGAAGTTGATCATATCCGCATAACTTTTTTTCAACATATGACGAAGAAAGATGAATATAAGACTGTGACCACTGTCAGAGGGCTGAGCAACTCATTCTTGGCTAAACTGACAACATAAGCAAGGAAAAACTAAATATATAATGACATATCAGATTTTATATGTGAAGTTAACTGCAGGTAATATTATGCAACATCTGTGTCCACAACTACACTCAATTACAACATATTACAGCAAGAAAGGTTTTGCAAATTATACACAAAAAGACCTACTTGAAAACCATGTGTACTTTAATTCATGCCTTTCAGTATTGGAAAATATTGTTGTAATTTTGCGTTGACTTCTTTCCCAGGACTTCTTAAAGCATTGTGCATATTGGTGATGATGGTCACTCTGGAGGCTCACTCTTTTCGCCGAATGAAATCACCCAGGGGCTGCAGGGTCAAGGAGCTAACCACTCTCACCAAAACACTCATCAATGACAGCCTAACCAGCTATGTAAGTAGCTACATCTGTCTTAATATGCCATTTAACAGACGCTTTTATCCAAAGCAACTTACAGTCAATATATACAAATGTTGTATGTGATCCCAGCAGGAATTGAACCCACAGCCTTACTTGGAGTTGCTAGTTCTGCCATTATCTTACCAACTAAGCCACACACCACCTGAACCAAACAGTCTTCAGTAGCTATGTTTCCATTAACTTCCCCATTGATTTTTTTATTGTCTATAAATGCGATAATTGCATTCTAGGGTGCTTTGCCATTTCACTATTTTGTTTCGATAAAAACAGCTGGTCGTAATGACGTCACACCTATACAAAAAATTAACAATTGCGAAATACTTTTGAAGGTACGCAGGCACGTGATGTGCCGAATAAAAATGTGGTGGTTAAAGTGTTTCCATTACCCATTTAGAGAAATTGCGCATTAATAAATTGGCGACAGCCTGTAAGCCCTCCCACCTATCCGTGTCATGCCTCAGGTAGCCCGCGAAAGCCAGCATGGATAGAATGCAATAATTTACTAATGTGTGTCATATAATAATTCTCATGTGCTAACGTATCGCCAAGGTCCGTGCCATGGTGAAATTTACCCTCCTGTAGATCTGAAATAATTGGATGTTGAAACTTACCAGCCAACCAGAAAAGCAAACCGATGCAGTTCAACCCGCCCCCCACCCCCCAAAAAAAGTATTTTGCAAGCATTAGGCATTTAGAATGACATGTGGAGTGAAGGTTGTGGTTACATGATGACAACACGTGCCCCACGTACCTTCAAAAGTATTCGGCAATCATAATTTATTAGAAAAACTGTTTCCGTCGTCATTTGTCGCAATTAAGTTCACAAACGAAAAATCCACTTGTAGAAAGTATAAAAATGTTGTCCATATTTAGAAAATGTCTCCAATCTTCCGTTTCCATTACACGTGATTTTTTGTTGTTGCCAATATTGCTTTTGTGAATAAACCTGGGTCAATAGAAACCTGCCTACTGACTGACTTTAATAATTGTGTTTACTTATATACTGTACCTGTACAACTACTACTGTCCTGTTCCCTTGGGTCCCATCATGATTGCCCTCTTTATTTAACTGAGACATTCTGTCCATGATAAGTAACAACGGAAAAACATTGACTTAAAACAGAATTTACTGAAGACATTCCATCATGTCAGAGTACATATTCTATTTTCAAATCTTTTTTCCACAGATGGCAGCCAATGGACAGAACCAACCTTTTGCCCTGGGGTTCCCAGATCTGGACCTCAACAGTACCTCACCTTCCCCTCTGGAGAGAGCTCAGTGTGGGCTACACTTCATTGGCAAGACCCTGGAAAAAGTCCTCAAGGACCAAGAGAGTGACCTGAACCCAGATCACATATCAATGCACAACAACCTGAATGACTCTGTTACCATGGTGTGGAGGCTATCTGCCTGTCTGAAGATAATCATTGGGGGTGACTGCACCCAGAAGCCAGCCCACCCCGAGATGCCCAAGCCCCCCTTTCAGAGGAAGCGGTGGAGCATTACCCTGCTGGAGGAGTCACGGGACTTCCTGGTTTGGGTGGAGTCTGTGGATTACAGAATAGTGAATAGTGGAGTAGTGGATTCCAGAATACCATAGATTCTATAATCACTGAGTTATATTTTATTTATTATAATATTAATGTATTTGGTGAATTTAAGGTATTTATTCGTCTTAAATGCTATTTATTCCGATATATTTCATACAAATTTTATGGATGCTTTCTTTTAGTACAAAGTTTCAGCATATTACCAGCTCATGTCTATCTTGACTACAGCAACAGCATTTCTGTTTTCTTATAAAGCTGATTTGTATTGGAAGTTCTGCAATAATAATACCATTGCCAAACAGTGTCATGATGACATAGTTCTAATAGTTTGTGCTAAATTAAACTGTTTGCATACTTAGTGGACAGGCCTACACTGTGTTCCCTTCCCATGTGACAGTCATTAATCAAATTGCCATGAATGAACATTTGTCAGGACCTTAATATATTTTCTAATTACAAGACAGATTCTGTTTTCACAGCTTTCAGGATGATTAATTGTTTAGCTCTGGCCATGTTTCCCAAGTGGATAATTTAAAGGCATGAGAATTATTATATCTGCAGAGGGCTACTGTGCATCCCAAATGGCACTCTATATAGGGGCGGCAGGTAGCCTAGTGGGCAGGCAGGTAGACAAGTGGTTGGGCCAGTAACTGAAAGGTTGCTAGATCGAATCGCCGAGCTGACAAGGTAAAAATATGTCGTTCTGCCCCTGAACAAGGCAGTTAACCCACTGTTCCTAGGCCATCATTGTAAATAAGAATGTGTTCTTAACTGACTTGCCTAGATAAATAAAATAAAAATATACCTGCACCCTACATAGTGTATAAATTACAACCACTGAAAGCCCCTTCTTCAAATGAAGCGAGATGCTTCAAGCTCATCAAACACTTCTGAAGTTGATGTGATACTGTCCAAGTTTCTTATCTGCCACTTTGTGAAAAACTAAAAGATGTTTTCATTTTGTCATACTGTATATTAAAATATGCCAATTCTAGTTGATACAGCTCTGATCCCCGATAAACATCCAATATATAGAATGCTTTCATAGTGTGAAATACATAAACTTATTTAATAAAATACTGAGAATTATTCTGAAAGGGTCTGCGCAATGTAAACCGTGAGCCGATTACTTTCACAGTCACTTTATTAAATAACCAGTCAGTCAATATCCATGCACGACAACACACAAAAGTAAAGACACATCTGTTATCATATTCAATAGTAAGGACTAAACAACTGATATCAACCTTCAGTATATCGTTAGGCTTTAAATACAGACCTTTATAACATGGGTCGTGTTCATTTTGCACCAAACAAAAGAAAACAGACTAAAACATGGGAGACTCAAACATTTTCTGTTGCGTGCCCTAATGAACATGACCATAATGTGGAACAACGGCAGCATGAGGTGAATCCTAACTGGTCTAATGAGCGAATGAGACCTGATGATCATCACTGATGAAGTTATGAAGCTATGCACTTATGAAGTGTAAATAATATAGCTATATCACATACAGTATTTGTCCATTGTTGTGAGGTTACGATAGTGTTCTTCAGAGCCATATGTAGAGACTGTTACTCACATTACTTTATCAAAAGTTTCAACATGGCGTCTGTTATTGTCAGTCAAATCCCCTCTATACAGGGTTTGGTGGCTCCCATCTGTTAAGCACCGTATGGTGTCAGACGTTTCAAGGCCATTATGTAGACACAAGAGGAAGGGGAATTCGGTCTTCCCACGGAGCATCAAGGTGTGTCTCTTGGCTCTTAGTTGGACCATTTCTTTACATTCTCGTAAGTCCCAGACAACCGTTATTAGTTTCTATACAGTCTCGTAGGTCCCAGAGGACCTTTATTCATTTCTATACAGTCTCGTAGGTCCCAGAGGACCGTTATCAGTTTCTATACAGTCTCATAGGTCCCAGAGGACCGTTATTAGTTTTTATACAGTCTCATAGGTCCCAGAGGACTGTTATTCATTTCTATACAGTCTCGTAGGTCCCAAAGGACCGTTATTAGTTTCTATACAGTCTCGTAGGTCCCAGAGGACCGTTATCAGTTTCTATACAGTCTCATAGGTCCCAGAGGACCGTTATTAGTTTCTATACAGTCTCGTAGGTCCCAGAGGACCGTTATTAGTTTCTATACAGTCTCGTAGGTCCCAGAGGACCGTTATTAGTTTCTATACAGTCTCGTAGGTCCCAGAGGACCGTTATCAGTTTCTATACAGTCTCGTAGGTCCCAGAGGACCGTTATTAGTTTCTATACAGTCTCGTAGGTACAAAACAATCATATAGGCAGGAGTTCAGGTGGACTTTCTCCATAACAGTATTTTGCTTGTGGATTTCTGTAGGTATTTTCATGTTGGACACTCTACAGGAGCAAAAAGAGAGGTTAAACACAACCATTAGAATGTTTTACATCAATCTCTCTTGCCATCTCTGCATGACAGGATGTGGGTAGGGTCAGGGAGTGATCAGAGACCTGGGCCCAGATCCACAAAACCTTAAGAATACATTTCTCATTGACTGCCATTTTTTCAATAAAAGCTAGTTACATCGGTTGCCTAGCAACAAGCATCTTAAGAAGCTTCATAAGAAAATCATTCAATCTTGTTAAAGAATTGCACTTAAACTATCTTATGAACTTATTTTTTTCTTAAGAAGCTTCTTACATTTTCACATAAGACGTGTTTTGTGAATCTGTTATCCTTGTTTGTTCCATGTAGACAACTCAACCTACCTGCGATGAAGTCCGACACTTGGCTAAACACAGCTCAAAGTGGTCCTCCACGGCTGTGAATAGGTTCTGGAAGCCATCTGCAGCTCTGTTCAGGAAACTCTCTAGAAGAGGTTGCTGAGAAGGACAGAATATGAGAAAGAAAGAGAGGGGTAGAGGTGCAACAGTCAGATCAAAATCTGGTACTTCTCACATGGATTAGTCATAACACAACCACTGCAAAAGGTTCAGATGAAAACAACGTAAAGTTAAAGATGCCAGGGTAAGAGAGAGATCTGACTCCATCGACTGAAAAGCCATGCACCCAAAAGATGTACATGCAAAAGATGCAAATTCTCATTTGGAACAAAACATTTTGCTGTTGGATGCAGCTCAACAACAGTGCCATAGCTTGAATACCTTATCAGGCTGGAGGCAGCAGGACACACAGTGCTCGTAGATGTTGCAGCAGCCATTGGCCAGACAGCTTTTACAAATGTACTGTCTTGAACTGGGGGCATTGACATTACAGCAGCCATTTACCAGCAGATCATTTCTGTCACACACATAACCTGTGGGGACATTCACATGTACAATGGATTAGTGACTTGAATATTGAAGTGGTATTTTATAATACCTCAATGATAGGGGCTTTTCTCACATCATCTTTCCTTAAAACCCATTGGGGAAGAAGGACAGGGGGAGGGACCTTAGGCATTCTTCTCAAATACGGAGAGAACAGTTGGAGAAAGAGGCGTTATTTCCTAAGGGATAACAAGTGAGTGAATGAGTCCAGTTAGGTTCATAACTCACCCAGTTCATCTGTGAGCAGCGTTTTGCCCTGAATGGAGTTCCGGCACTGAGTGATCTGCCTGCTACTGTTGCCCAGGCTGAACCTGACTTTCCATGGGATCCGGTGATCCGGGTCCCTGGCCTCCAACAGGTTGCGATCCCGTATGGTTCTCTCCTCCTACATAACACATCACAACATATATCTCACACACACATCTTGTATAGCCAAAAGTCAAGACCTTGCTGCATGACAGATAGATCATCAGGTGTGGTTTGACAAACTAGTTTAGCCTAGAGCTGGACCTCATATCAATCAAATGTATTTATAAATCTGTGTTCTGTGGACTAAATATAAACCTGAGATGTCAAGAGTTTAAATACCTTTTTCAGGGTGCTGGTTAGGAAGTAGATCAAAGACAGTCCAAACACCACACCTAGCACCCAACGTTTTCTCAGTAACCTTCTTAGCACCATGGCATGACGTTATTGGGAGATCCCTGATTGGATTGCAGTAATGCTAACTAGATCACGTTAGCTGGATAAACCATATGGTAGCTAGAGACTTCTGGTTCAACTGGGGTGTCTGGTTATGATTGGCAGTTTAGAAATCACGTTCAATAACTAAGAGCTTCGTTTGGTCAACACCACAACCTAACCCATTTTGCTGGCTAGCTAGCAATGCTAGGCAATAAACCATGGCAGCTAACGTTAGCTAGTTATCTGTATACAAATACGCTGTAGAGAAGGACCACAGCTGTGCTAGGTAGGTAGCTACAAAGTAACGTACATATTCGCAAGCCGTTTTGGATAAAGACTGCTTTGTTAGACTGCGTCGCTGGAAACAAGCTAACGATGCTAGGCTAACTACTCAACCAGCTAGCTAGACTGACAGTTAACATTAGCTAGCTAACGTTACCTGCCGTGAGATGCATTAGCTAGAGTTAGCTGGCTATAACTCTACAAAACATCCCCTACTGACAAATAACATATATTGTTGACGTTGCCTTCAGATACATGACCGAGAAAGCTTAGAAAATAAACAACGTTTTCCCATGAAATCTGACGTCCACCATCAAAACAATTACCTATCACGGATGTGTGGTGGGAAAGTGAACGCTGATTGGCCGAGAGGGAATTTCAGTGACGTCATACAGGAAAAACATCGTCGCGAGCCAGGCCAGGCAAGCCGCAGGGGTGTGTAGGCAAAATAACTACAAGGGAATGAGAATAATAAACAGAACGATGATTCAGGTGAGACCACCAATTCCCGTGGATAAATATTAATTAAGAATCATGCATATAAATCATGCAATAGAGAAACCAGTAAACCATTGTACTGTACATGTAAATGGTGGCGTGATGGTGCGACTGCCAACCATCATAGCTAGTTAGCGTTAGCTATCTGCGGTTAGCTAATTGTTGCAATAAAGTCTATCCAACCATCGATACTCTCCTTGCGGCGTTGTACTGTATTCACTTATTGCAGTCTGTGTGTCTGTCTGCACCCCACCATAGCCCTGGATCACTCGGGGATGAACTGGATGTGCCATGCAAAGAAGACACAGCAGCAACACGGATGGCATGCCCTTTGAAAGGTTTGAGTTCACGTCCTAGGACACAGGCATTTGCAGGTTCATCATCACAACCTGAAATTGTGCACTAAAGAGGATTAAATATATATATAACTGGTTAACTTCAGGAGCCAAATCCATTGAAAGGCAATGCAAGAAATAGACAATAGACGACAGTCTTTGAACCGTCAAAAGATGCAGCTGATCCTCTCTCTGCTCTCCAGGAGCCGTAGCCAAACCCTTGGATCAGAAAGCAGCCTGGATGAAGGAGGTGTGTTTGACTGCCTGAAACCCGACTCGCCCACCTCCCCCCAGCAGCTCTTCTCCGGCCTGGTTGGGGTCGGGGTTCCCTCGGGATCTGGTGTGCCCTCCGCAAACTTTCAGGCGGCTGGCCTTGTTCTGGGGACTCCTCCAGACGTCTTCATCCAGATGACTGCCTCCTCCAGGGAGGAAGGGGGGCCACACCGCTCTGAGTGTGGGCCCTACCTCCCCCGCCCGCCCCCGCACCATCATCACAACCACCACCACTTCCACCAGCCTCTACAGCACCGTACATCCGGAGAGAGGCATGGGAGCAGGGAGGAGGCCTCGGAGGACCCCTCCACACCGGCTCCGGCCTTGTCGGAGCTGAAGCCTGTGGTCACCTGGCTACAGAGGGGGTTCCCGTTCATCCTGATCCTCCTGGCTAAAGTGTGTTTTCAGCACAAGCTCGGTAAGACTGGTTATAGATCGCAATAAAAAAAGTGACTCTTACACTTGTGTAGTAACACCAATACTACACTGAAATACATACTATACTGATAAATACCTCACTGATATAAATACTACACAGATATACTAGACTGATATAAAGACTACACTAATGACAATGTTTTTGTTAGTAGTTGCTTGGTAATTGTATAGCATTAGAGTTGGTCGTTTTGTGGAATAAGTAGAATAAGGAACATTTGGAAACTTTGGACGTGTCAGATACTGTGTGTGACTGACTGGTAACTCTTCTGTTTCTCTCTGGTAGGTATTGCTGTGTGTGTTGGGATGGCCAGCACGTTTGCCTTCGCCAATTCATCATTCAAGCACCAGGTGTCACTACGGGTAATTTTCACCTTTTGTTCAACTTTGATATGAGCGCATAACTCTTACACTTTTTATAAAAATGTGAGCTCATTATTTGAGTGTTATCGAGTCTATGTAAATAGCTAGCTCGAGAGAAAGTGAGAATATGCGTACATTAGTGATTAGTAAAGTATTTGATTATTTACTATTTGTTTGTCGGTGCATATCAGGAGGAGAGGTCTGTGGTTGTAGCTCTCTGGATGATCATGTTCCTATCTGGAAACATAGTGTATCTCTACTACACATTCAGTGCTGAGGAGCTGTACAACAGGTAGGGTAAAACCATGTCTTGTGGTTCTTTCTTATGGTATTGCACTGAAAACACTACAATGCACTGAAAACCTTACATTGTCAACCATCCAATATTTAGGCCTTATGGTTTACAGTTGGCTGACATTGACATTTACCTCTTTGATATTATCATCGATCTGTATACTGTATGACTGTGGTAATTTATTCATTCAGTTTTGTCCTTTTTGTTGTTGTAATATGATTTTCATTGTCTTTAGGCATATGTTACCATGTGCCTTCTTGTCCTGTGAGTATTGATTTTCGTTTATCATTTCACCTGTTTTCACATTTTGTTTTGTCCTCAACATTTTTAGTCGTGTTGTTAATTTTTGTTAATGTCTTCAGTTGATCCATGAATGTCTCCCTTGTAACCATTAGAGACCAGACATAAGATATCACATCCATCCATGATCAAACTTCAACCTGTAAAGTACTGAAGTCTGTCTCATCTCTGCCCCCCCCCCCCCCCCCCAATCAGTCTGATGTTTGCAAAGCCCAACATAAACAGCTTTGACTTCTTTGATCTAATCTGGGCGGTGGGGATCACCGACTTTGTTCTCAAGTACTTTACCATCGGGCTGAAGTGCTTCATCCTGTTTCTACCCAAGATCCTCCTGGCCTTCAAATCCAGGGTAAGAGCCTGTGTTAGTGTGTTTTTATATTCATAAAAGTTTTTACTGTTATCCTCAGGGTCACAGCTTGTGTGTGTTTTATAGTCATTAAAGTTTCCCTCGTGTCCTTGGGGTCACAGTGTGGGAGTGTGTGTATTGATGTCTTATCCACATGACAGTTTTGCTTATAACCTGTGGTCACAGAAAGAGTGTGTGTCTGTGATTGTGTATCTGTATGTGTTCTATCAGTGTGCAGGTTTTGCACCTGGGGCTCACAGTATGTTTCGACCAGTGATTTATACATACACTAGATGACTGATAGGGTGCGCTGTGTCGAAGCCACCATGCCTCCATATTGGCATTCCTATACCGTTGTAAAAAATATTCTGGAATCTATAGAAATGAATTTATTAATGTCTATTTGTTTTTGCCATATTTATTCTGTTACAGACACCTTAATGCATACTTTTAAATTGCATGTGAGCTAAACATATATTTTTAAAATATATAAAAATGTTTGCTTAAACTATATATTTTTGAGATTACTAATGCCACTGGCCCCACTACAACAACACATATTTAAATACATGTAATTTTGTCCATGAAACATTTAATTGAAATACTGTAGAATTCCATTAATTCCTATGGACAGCTGCTCCTACTGGGGAGTGCCAAAATCGCTGACCGGTGGCTTCAAAGCCTCTCATTGGCCAATACATAAAATCTGGGTTTATATACATCATTGGTTTTGACTCGGCTAATAAACAGGCCGATCAGAGAGTTAGGCTGCTGCCACTGAGCTCATTCATCCTGGGGGACTGCAGGGGTGCGGTAATCACTCCCTGGGGCTGGACCATTACTGTGGTGTGTGTGTGTGCTCCAACTACCCCTCACTTTCGGCTGCTGGGGAAGCCCGCGCCACGCAATCACTAAACCGACCGACCTACCAACCCCCACCTCAGCCACCATCCTCAGCCTTCCTGCACCCCCCCCCCCCCCCCTTACAGAAAAAAACAGGCCAGACTCATGTACATTGATTTATTATTTTATTTAGTTTGCTCTACTGTTTCTTCAACATTGCTCCTTGGCTGGCTACAGTTTTGGCACTGTCAGTACACTCCACTCCAGGGAAATGTATTTTCTAGTATCCATGCATCCACCTGAAGCAAGATTTAATGAAAACATGTTTTTAGCAGCTGAGGGGGATAACTCATAACAGTGGCGTACCCTAACTGCTGGTTAGGTTTTGATTGGTAGTCTGAGAGGTCAGCGTCACTAATGAAAAAAACCCAGCAGGAAGTCCCAGAATGCGTTGGAACTGCTGCCGTGGCTCAAAGTTTCTGGCTGGTGTCCAGTTTTTGTTTGACACATCCAGTGTGTGTGTGTGTGGGGGGTGGGGGGGACGACGACAACAATGAGGAAAGATGAATTTCCTGCTTGCGGAGGTCTCCCACCCTCAGTCTCTCTGCTACAGGGGTTCCAACCCAGAGTGATTAATCTCTGTCAGGTGATATCCACATAACCATTATACATACTGTGATGCCACTGGGAATTCATTTCCTGTTCGTGTTGGCCTTCTGTTTTTGAACCCCCCCCCACTCCTCCTACACACACAGCAACAACAGGAACTTTTTATTTTTGAAGAGTACTGTCGCCTTGTCCTCCTAACTTCCCCTGTGGCATCCATTGGAGAGCGAGGAGGAGTGGCCTCTTAAAGAAAAGATGGCTGCCCCCGCAGGTTGACTTGCCTAGGGCTGTACTGTGTGGGTAGCAGGTGAAGAGAGCCAAGTGGCTGCCAGTTTCTCTTGCAGTGTGGGGAAATTGCCTTCAATGCTGTCAAGCTGCAGCCTGCAGAGCCCTTGCTGGTGGCCATGCTTAGGCTGGAGCTTGTTGCTTGCAGTGTGCTGCTCCTCAACAGATAGGACTAGAGCTAGCCTTATATTTGCTGTTTTTTGACCGTTTACTTAACTTAACTTAAAAAAAAAAAGACTATATTGAGGGAATATACACTTGTCTTTGAAGATTAAAATTAGTTTGTGATGAAACCTCAGTTTTTTTCTGTATTTCTCTTTTTCACACCATCTCAAACCACCCATCAACCACAGATATTGTTCAGATGAAACATAAAACATGTGTTACATGCATTTCCAATGTCTTATCAGTGTCCTCCATGTGTGTGTATGTCGCAGGGTAAGTTCTACCTGGTGATAGAGGAGCTGAGTCAGTTGTTCAGGGCCTTAGTGCCAATCCAGCTGTGGTACAAGTACATCATGGGAGAGGACCCGTCCACCAGCTACTTCCTAGGTGCCATGCTCATTATCAGCTACAGCCTCTGCAAGGTAACGTAGCGCTAATAAAACTCCCCCACAGCCTCTACGAGGTAAAGTAGCACTAATATAACTCACCCACAGCCTCTACGAGGTAGCGTAGTGCCATTATAACTCACACACAGCCTCTACGAGGTAACATAGTGCTAATATAACTCACCCACAGCCTCTACAAGGTAACGTAGTGCCAATATAACTCACCCACAGCCTCTACAAGGTAACGTAGTGCCAATATAACTCACCCACAGCCTCTACAAGGTAACGTAGTGCCAATATAACTCACCCACAGCCTCTACGAGGTAACGTAGTGCTAATATAACTCACCCACAGCCTCTACGAGGTAACGTAGTGCTAATATAACTCACACACAGCCTCTACGAGGTAACGTAGTGCTAATATAACTCACACACAGCCTCTACAAGGTAACGTAGTGCCAATATAACTCACCCACAGCCTCTACGAGGTAACATGCTAATATAACTCACACTCAGCCTCTACGAGGTAACGTAGTGCTAATATAACTCACACTCAGCCTCTACGAGGTAACGTAGTGCCAATATAACTCACACTCAACCTCTACAAGGTAACATAGCGCTAATATAACTCACCCACAGCCTCTACAAGGTAACGTAGTGCCAATATAACTCACCCACAGCCTCTACAAGGTAACGTAGTGCCAATATAACTCACCCACAGCCTCTACAAGGTAACGTAGTGCCAATATAACTCACCCACAGCCTCTACGAGGTAACGTAGTGCTAATATAACTCACCCACAGCCTCTACGAGGTAACGTAGTGCTAATATAACTCACACACAGCCTCTACGAGGTAACGTAGTGCTAATATAACTCACACACAGCCTCTACAAGGTAACGTAGTGCCAATATAACTCACCCACAGCCTCTACGAGGTAACATGCTAATATAACTCACACTCAGCCTCTACGAGGTAACGTAGTGCTAATATAACTCACACTCAGCCTCTACGAGGTAACATAGTGCCAATATAACTCACACTCAACCTCTACAAGGTAACATAGCGCTAATATAACTCACACTCAGCCTCTACAAGGTAACATAGCGCTAAGATAACTCACCCACAGCCTCTACAAGGTAACGTAGTGCTAATATAACTCACACACAGCCTCTACGAGGTAACGTAGTGCTAATATAACTCACACACAGCCTCTACGAGGTAACGTAGTGCCAATATAACTCACCCACAGCCTCTACGAGGTAACATGCTAATATAACTCACACTCAGCCTCTACGAGGTAACGTAGTGCCAATATAACTCACCCACAGCCTCTACGAGGTAACATGCTAATATAACTCACACTCAGCCTCTACGAGGTAACGTAGTGCTAATATAACTCACACTCAGCCTCTACGAGGTAACGTAGTGCCAATATAACTCACACTCAACCTCTACAAGGTAACATAGCGCTAATATAACTCACACTCAGCCTCTACAAGGTAACATAGCGCTAAGATAACTCACCCACAGCCTCTACAAGGTAACGTAGTGCTAATATAACTCACACACAGCCTCTACGAGGTAACGTAGTGCTAATATAACTCACACACAGCCTCTACGAGGTAACGTAGTGCCAATATAACTCACCCACAGCCTCTACGAGGTAACATGCTAATATAACTCACACTCAGCCTCTACGAGGTAACGTAGTGCTAATATAACTCACACTCAGCCTCTACAAGGTAGCATAGCGCTAATATAACTCACCCACAGCCTCTACAAGGTAACGTAGTGCTAATATAACTCACACTCAGCCTCTACAAGGTAACGTAGCGCTAATATAACTCACACTCAGCCTCTACGAGGTAACGTAGTGCTAATATAACTCACACTCAGCCTCTACAAGGTAACGTAGCGCTAATATAACTCACACTCAGCCTCTACGAGGTAACATGCTAATATAACTCACCCACAGCCTCTACGAGGTAACGTAGTGCTAATATAACTCACACTCAGCCTCTACGAGGTAAAGTAGCACTAATATAACTCACTCCTTTATATGTAGGTGGTGGTAGTTATATTCAACTCTATATATTCAATGGAGTTGTTGGTATTGTGATTGCTAGTATGGGTGGGTGGGTGGGTGGGTGGAGGTAGTGTATGTGCAAGAAATGCATGATAAATAGGCTAAAGCATGAAGACATCATGGGTGGCTCCAGCTTTCAAAGTATTATGGGTTGAGATGAGACACTGGAGAAATTGAGTCAGAGTTGTTCATACATGTGTGTCCTCAGAAGATTGCAAAATGGGACAGGACACTGCACCTCACTGAGTGGTTAAAGAATAGAACATTTCATTCAGCTAAGAATAGAAAAGGAACCAAAATATATTGACCTAGTAGAGAATTGTGTTAGTTAGACAGAATGTCATAAGTTAGAATTTTGTAATGTTTTCAGGATAAAATTCAGTGGTCACCAACCCTGTTCCTGGAAAGCTGGAGGTGCAGGCTTTTGTTCCATCCCTGCACTAATGCACCCGATTCTAGAGCCTTAACTGTTTGTGTTTATCTTTCAGTCGTTTGACCTCTGTGGACGAGTATCAGCCATACGCAAGGCCATGACAATTCTCTGCAGTTCTCAGGTGAGAAATTATTACTTTTTGTAAATACAAGTATCTGGGTCAATTCACAGCCCACTTCACTATCCTATAACCATTGAAGTAATATTTCTAGCAAAGTAGTACACCTTCAACTGTCAACTGGTTGTGCCTGATCTTGCACTCTGAGTTATATTACTACATATGCATTATTAGAACGCACAACATATACACTGAGTTGGCACTGTATGGAATGGGAAGGTAAACATTTAAAAAAATATATATGATTTAGTAATTTAGTAGACGCTCTTATCCAGAGCGACATACAGGAGCAATTAGGGTTTAAGTGCATTGGTCAAAGGGCACATTGACCGATTTTTCACCTGTTCGGCTCTGGGATTCGAACCAGCAAACTTTTGGTTATCAGCAGCCTTTCGGTTAACCGCTAGTCTACCTGCCTTTGTCTCTTTGTGACCACCTACTTGCTGCTCTATTACCCATAGAGTTATGGTGTGAGAGCCAGCAGCCAGCAGTGCAGTGAAGCCGGGGACGTGTGTGCTATTTGTCAGGGCGACTTCAGAGACCCCATCGTTCTTCTCTGTCAGGTGAGGGGACATATATGAACCCATGGCCCTGGCTCTAGCTACTATCATCACTAGTATGTTATTCAATGCTAAGAGTTCCATGTTACATTTGTGTCAGGTTGTAATTTTTTACCAACAGCTGATTGTGTGATATTGTGGGTAATCTGTGGTGTAGACAGTAAGTAGAGTAGTGTCATGTCATGGGTGAAGGAGTGCATGTAACGGTAAACTTAATTTTGTCTGTCTGTCTCCCCTCTAGCATGTGTTCTGTGAGGAGTGCCTGTGTCTGTGGTTCGACCGTGAGCGAACGTGCCCCCTGTGTCGATCTGCG
Source organism: Salvelinus fontinalis (assembly GCF_029448725.1). Taxonomy (NCBI): domain Eukaryota; kingdom Metazoa; phylum Chordata; class Actinopteri; order Salmoniformes; family Salmonidae; genus Salvelinus; species Salvelinus fontinalis. The sequence goes on from NC_074692.1 coordinate 37,030,898, forward strand.
GTCATAGAGACGCTGCACTGCTGGAAAGACGGCACCACCTCTGCCCACGTCCAGATCTATTAGTGATTGATGGCCAGATGCCCACCAGACACTGGGGGGCACTATGGAGTCCAATTTAGTATGCCATTAATGTATCAAGTTAGTTACTATACCTTCTCTACACCGCTGTCACTATCCCTATCCCTATCACACTGCTTGTCTAAGTTTGGCTTCAGCCATGTCTTGCAAAGAAATAGAATATTAACTTATCTCAGTGTGACCCAGCACCGTGTAGTATGGGTTAGTATTCTGGCAAAGGATACCTATAGTAGTATCTCAGTACAACAATTACTTGTTTGCTCATGTATTTAGTTTTATTTAGTTACTTATGCATTTCACCTGATTTCTAGTGTAGATTCAGCTTATGTTTAATGACATTATTTAAAATACAAAAACTTTCTAGAAAAAGTCACAGGTTCTGTTGTCTTTCATTGTGTTTCAGACTTTCCAATTAAACCATGATTTATGCAGTATTGTTCAACATTTATTGAATATTTTATGTTGTCACGATATTACTCATTGCATAATGATAGTATGAATGCATTTTTACTTTTCAAACTTGTATTATCTAGATTGAGCACAGAATTCACAATGTAATACATATTTAAATAGCATGTAAAGAACACATTCTTTATAAAAGACACAGATTCAGCGCTGCAAATTGAAAACTACAGTTTTTGTGATATATAAAAACAGCTTATGACTGTAAACATAAATAGCATGCCCTTATATTTGCACATGATTTCTTGCATGGTTTCATTAACATTATCTGCATGAACACTGCTACAAAATGCTGAGCCCCCAAGACCATTTCAAAAGTTCCAAAAATTGTAACAGTTGATGTATTCCCCTCTTCAGTCATCAATATTTGATACAGCCCACAGCATTATTCACCTAATAAAAATAAACAACTATAGAAACAAAAAAACGGTAGGGGAAAAAATCGTATCAAAATTGATTTTCATCTGTAGTGATGGTAGAGTCCAGACTTTACATGGTCTATAATTATTACAGAAGCTTATCTAACAAGTACAGTGCAATTGTTCCACTGAGCACCATTTCAAGAATGCCCATCACAAGAGACAATGCGCCTAAAGTAGGCTGCACACATTCTTACATGTATGTTTTTGCATACCAATAGGATATTTCAGTTAGGTAATTGACATCGTATATAGTGCATCGACAATTCAAGTGTAAATTCATCAACGTATGACAGTTGCGTGGGCAATATAAGTACGTGTTTCCTTTGGTAACCGTCAGGGGAGAATGACATCACCGTTCCTTACTCGGAAGAACCGCCAGACATTGAGAGTGATGATACAAGTTACGTCAATTCATATCTGAATACAAATGAATTCAAAGCAATGAGTCAAATTATTTAATAAATGGGGAAAAAGCGCACTGAGAAATGTATTCACGCAGTACTGTATCTTAGACCCACATGTCCTAAAGTATTATTTGAATTGAAAATGTTATTCAATCTCTGTGACATAATGTTATGTCACCTGAATTCAGAAGCACAACATTTTCCTTAGCCAACATAAAGTACAAAGAATATATGTCCTTTTGATTTCGATCAGATTCCTTATTTTTCCAAATCCCTGTTCCTAACAGTCTTGCTGCATGTGTGGCATGTTCATCATGACGACATGTCAGTGTGCACGCTGGACCTCGGCGCTTGGTGGCAGGCTGACTGGCTGGCATCCATTTTTTCAGTGCAAATATTCTGACAGCTTTCTCTCCTCTTCGGGATCATCTAAAATGGATAAATAAATAAAAATGTTAGTGCATAATAAACTTTTAGATATTTAGATTTTTGTTCATAGTCTTTGAATAGTCCAACATAGTTTTGCTTATGAATAACTAAATTATAAATATTCAAATTGTAAATAAACTACATCTTACACCAACTATAGTTACATATTTATAACCGCAATTTACCTGCTGAACATTGTTGGGGAAAGTTGACAATCAACCGTCTATACTCGCAACCAAGTTTGTTTGCGTTACTCATATGCTGCGTTCAAAACAACTGGGAACTCGGACAAAAACCCCGACTGGGAAAAATAATTTTGAACGGTCATTCAACTCGGAATTCGAACTCGGGAACTCGGGCCTCTTTCTAATGCTCCGACTTTCGACCAGAAGATTACGGACGTCATGATTTGACCTCGTATTTTTCCGAGTTCCCAGTTGTTTTGAACGTAGCAATAGTGATGACGCGTACCTGTGAAGCTTACCTGTTGCTGGTTTTGCCATTGCAGTGTCTTGCACCTACAGGTGTCGCTTTCTGATAAAGAGCATGAGGACTGTGATTTGTATTGCTGTGCATACAAAGCGTTTAAAGTGGACTTTTCTATTAAACTCCAGTTTATCGTAATATCTGTTGTCTCGAGAGCCAACCGTCCAGTTTTTATCCATTTCGTCCCCGATCCTCCGTAGGCGGGAGGCGAGCGACTGGGTCCCGGAGTATGGTGAGGGTCCTTGGGCACAGATAATCGAGTCACCGGGTAGAGGCAGAGGCTGGTCTATCGGGAGCCAGCACATGTTCTCAAAAAATCTATGTATATTTATTATCTGTCCCTGTCCCCTCCTCTTATCCACTCATCGGTAATATGATCCTCTTTACTGTACGGATCAGATCTGGACTGTGTTGTTTCTCTCTCTCTCTTTCTTATATTATTCATGATTAAAGAGTCACATGGTGTGAGGGGTTTACATCATATTCTCCCAAAAGAGAGAGGTAATCATTAACTCTTAAAAACCCGTCGTCTCATTTTATCCGCGGAGGCTTTTGTTTGATATAATGGTCAAAGAGAGGTCTAGTTGAATAATCATAGGATTTAAAATAATAAGTATAATACATTTGAGAGTACTGTACCTAGAAAGTACACAATCGGGATCATAAACCGTTCTTTAATAATTGTGCATTTTCATTTAAACTTTATTCATTGTACGCGTTATTCTTTGTTGAAATTAAAATATGAAACAATCCACTATTACAGACCCATGCGCCCATAATAAACTATGAGGAATTACATTTTGCGGAACTAATCTGATAGCAAAGTCTCTAGTCGGACAGGTTTTGGTACAGGACCTTACTGTTTTTTGTTTTGAGATGGGCTAGCTGCAAAAATGTTAACCCTACCGCTATGTTATTTTGTCTAAAAAATAACAAGTTAAAGAAATATGTTGTTGTAACAATGGTAGAAAAATATGGCAGCGTTTACAGAGCGTTTGAAGCAAGAACTGACAAGCAACATACCCGCACATTGACTCTGTACCGGTATCCCTGTATATAGCCTCGTTATTGGTATTTTATTGTGTTACTTTTTTTCTTACGTATTTATATAGACTTTTGCAAATAATTTCTTACTTACTTTTAAAAACAGTTCTGCATTGTTGGTTAAGGGCTTGTACAGCCGTGGCCAAAAGTTTTGAGAATGACACAAATATTAATTTTCACAAAGTATGCTGCCTCAGTTTGTATGATGGCAATTTGCATATACTCCAGAATGGTATGAAGAGTGATCAGATGAATTGCAATTAATTGCAAAGTCTCTCTTTGCCATGCAAATGAACTGAATCCCCCAAAAACATTTCCACTGCATTTCAGCCCTGCCACAAAAGGACCAGCTGACATCATGTCAGTGATTCTCTCGTTAACACAGGTGTGAGTGTTGACGAGGACAAGGCTGGAGATCACTCTGTTATGCTGATTGAGTTCGAAATAACAGACTGGAAGCTTCAAAAGGAGGGTGGTGCTTGGAATCATTGTTCTTCCTCTCAACCATGGTTACCTGCAAGGAAACACGTGCCGTCATCATTGCTTTGCACAAAAAGGGCTTCACGGGCAAGGATATTGCTGCCAGTAAGATTGCACCTAAATCAACCATTTATCGATCATCAAGAACTTCAAGGAGAGCAGTTCAATTGCTGTGAAGAAGGCTTCAGGGCGCCCAAGAAAGTCCAGCAAGCGCCAGGACCGTCTCCTAAAGTTGATTCAGCTGCGGGATCGGGGCACCACCAGCACAGAGCTTGCTCAGGAATGTCAGCAGGTAGGTGTTAGTGCATCTGCACGCACAGTGAGGCGAAGACTTTTGGAGGATGGCCTGGTGTCAAAAAGGCCAGCAAAGAAGCCACTTCTCTCCAGGAAAAACATCAGGGACAGACTGATATTCTCCAAAAGGTACAGGGATTGGACTGCTGCGGACTGGGGTAAAGTCATTTTCTCTGATGAATCCCCTTTCCGATTGTTTGGGGCATTCGGAGAAAAGCTTGTCCAGAGAAGACAAGGTGGGCGCTACCATCAGTCCTGTGTCATGCCAACAGTAAACATACTGAGACAATTCATGTGTGGGGTTGCTTCTCAGCCAAGGGAGTGGGCTCACCCACAATTTTGCCTAAGAACACAGCCATGAATAAAGAATGGTACCAACACATCCTCCGAGAGCAACTTTTCCCAACCATCCAGGAACAGTTTGGTGATGGACAATGCCTTTTCCAGCATGATGGAGCACCTTTCCATAAGGCAAAAGTGATAACTAATTGGCTCAGGGAACAAAACATCGATATTTTGGGTCCATGGCCAGGAAACTCCCCAGACCTTAATCCCATTGAGAACTTGTGGTCAATCCTCAAGAGGCGGGTGGACAAACAAAAGCCCACAAATGACAAACTCCAAGCATTGATTATGCAAGAATGGGCTGCCATCAGTCAGGATGTGGCACAGACGTTAATTGACAGCATGCCAGGGCGGATTACAGAGGTCTTGAAAAAGAAGGGTCAACACTGCAAATATTGACTCTTTGCATCAACGTCATGTAATTGTCAATAAAAGCCTTTGACAATTATGAAATGCTTGTAATTATACTTCAGTATTCCACAGTAGCATCTGACAAAAATATCTATAGACACTGAAGCAGAAAACTTTGTGGAAAATAATATTTGTGTCATTCTCAAAACTTTTGGCCACGACTTGTATTCGGTGCATGTGACAAATACAATTTGATTTCATATAAACGCCGAGCAACCAAACTCCAATGGTGACTCTCTTGGCCAACCAAGTCGGGAGGACTCTAAAAAATAAGATTTTTTGTGAAAACGTAAGTGGACCAGAAAGAAGACAGAAGCATGTGTCATCTGTAACTTTACAGGGGAGCAGTGAATGAGAAGAGGACCAACCACAATGTATCGATAGGCCGAGGGCTTGCTAGGTGGAAGGACCAGTCCCTTGTTGGAGAGGATTCAAGAGGAGAGGATACGAAGGAAGAGTCAATACTACATTGTGAAAGTTAACAAAACAAATTGGTGGATCAATTCATTCAAGACCTGGTAAGATGATGTTGATGATGATCATGACAAGCCCACCAGTAGAGGTAGCCTACCTACCACTTCATTAAGTGGAACTCAATTTCATTGCTGATTTACTTATTTTTTGCAGAATGAGATAAATGACATTCCCTTCTTTGACGTTGAGTCGCCCTATGAGTTAGCTCTGAATATCTTCCAATATCTCAGATGGACACAGTTGGGATGATGTGCTCAGGTAAACTAAGATCATGATCAGATCTGTCAGTAGTATAGAACTCAGAGACTTTCACTTGAAGCATAAGTAGACCTGAACAGACCGTACACTCTTTTGTGCAACCCTAATGTGACATAGGCACTAGTAAGTGATGATGACCACTATCCAACATGTCCCCTTTAATGTCCTCTCCAGGTCAGCAAGATGTGTAGTATAAGTACACCGTTCTACTTTGTTGTACCTAGTGATGATCACTCAATATGCTTCCACAGGTGAGCAAGGCGTCGGCCGTCATGGCGGAGGACGATGTGCTGTCATTTAGGATGTGTCTGAAGGATAGTTATCACCACGGTACTGCTGTCTCTGACTCCCCCTGTTGGAAGAACACACTACGAGACTGCAGGAACTCTGAGAACACTGTGCACTCCAACTGGGAGGTAGGGGACAGCTTGGCTTGATAGGGTTGTGTGTGTCTGACTGCTTGGCTATGTGTGTGGCACTTTAAATCAATGCATTTTTTTAGATAACACTTCATCTGAGTTTGCCCTTAAACCTGTGTAACGATACAGTATTAACTTAAACCTGTGTAACGATACAGTATTAACTTAAACCTGTGTAACGATACAGTATTAACTTAAACCTGTGTAACTATACAGTATTAACTTAAACCTGTGTAACGATACAGTATTAACTTAAACCTGTGTAACTATACAGTATTAACTTAAACCTGTGTAACGATACAGTATTAACTTAAACCTGTGTAACGATACAGTATTAACTTAAACCTGTGTAACGATACAGTATTAACTTAAACCTGTGTAACTATACAATATTAACTTAAACATGTGTAATTATACAGTATTAATTGTAGTAATAACATTGTAATTGCATAGGGACGCCGATAAACAACATTTCGACTTGCATGTCTTCCTACTCCTAGAATCGTGTTGGCTCAATCAGCTAACTGCAGTACGACCTTTGAGAAGGTGCTGTGTGACGTCAGTTCATGTGACAGCTATGTTGTTGCCGATGTAAGATATACAGTATATTACCTGTTGTCAGTGTCAGAAGGGGCATGCAGCTGTGTTGATCAGCACATTTCCAGCCCACTGAAGGGAGATCAATAGACATTGAGCTGCTGTTTTGACTCAATAGACATTGAGCTGCTGTTTTGACTCAATAGACATTGAGCTGCTGTTTTGACTCAATAGACATTGAGCTGCTGTTTTGACTCAATAGACATTGAGCTGCTGTTTTGACTCAATAGACATCGAGCTGCTGTTTTGACTCTGTACTAAAAGAGACCACCACTTGTCTTTTAACTCCTTTTTTTTCATGTTCTTTTAATTCAACCTGTTGTGAAAACACAACAGACTTCAGCCTCTATGTTATGTCCCTTACAGCTACGGATTCTCACATGAAGTAAGCTACTTAAATTCGACTGGGCCCGGTGTACAGTAGGATGATAGTGTGACTTGAGCTGCTCAAATGAGTCTGTTAAATGTTGTTTCAGGAGGCTGGGGCCCACAGGTGGCGGTCTAATTAAATTCTCCTCTGGCGCTGGTGAACTCTGGCTGGGTCCCAAAAGGCACTCTATTCCCTACATACAGAGACAGAGGGCTGCCTGCTGCAGCAAATTGTATTCACCCAGAATATCATTTCTTCCCCCTCAGGAGACTGAAAATATTTAGCATAGGCCCTTGGATCCTCAAAAAGTTTTACAGCTACACCATCGAGAGCATCTTTACTGGCAGCATCACTGCTTGGTATGGTAAATGCACCAACCTTGACCACAAGTGCTACAGAGGGTGATGCGGACAGCCTAGCACATCGCTGGGGCCGAGTTCCGTGCCATCCAGCACCTCTATATCAGGCAGTGCCAGAGGAAGGCTCGAAGAATTGCCAAAGACTCCAGCCACCCAAGCCATAGACTGTTCACTCTGCTACCGTCCGGCAAACGGTACCGGAGCATCGGCTCTTGGACCAACAGGCTCAGAGACAGCTTCTACCCCAAAGTCATAAGACTGCTAAATAGTCTGTGGTACCCAATTAATGGTACCCAAACTATCTGCACTGACTCTATCTACACACACTCAGTGAACTATATATGTACACCATATATACAATCACCCACACACACTACATTGACACTCCCACCCAAAACCCAAACCCACACACAGTCACATACAGTACCAGTCAAAAGTTTGGACACGCCTACTCATTGAAAGGTTTTTCTTTATTTTTGCTATTTTATACATTGTAGAATAATAGTGAAGACATAAAAACTATGAAATAACACATATGGAATCATGTAGTAACCAAAAAGTGTTAAACAAATATATTTTATATTTGAGATTCTTCAAAGTGGCCACCCTTTGCCATGATGACAGCTTTGCATACTCTTGGTATTCTCTCAACCAGCTTCATGAGGTAGTCACCTGGAATGAATTTCAATTAGCAATTGCGCCTTGTTAAACATAATTTGCTGCTGCGCCCCTGTTGTTTATTTTACTCTTATTATTATCTATCCTGATGCCTAGTTACTTTACCCTGCCTTAATGTACATGTTTACCTCAAATACCTCATACACATGCACAGATCTGGTACTGGTACTCCCTGTATATAGCTTCACATTGATCTGCTACTGTCACGTTCCTGACCTGTTTTCTGTTGTTTTGTATGTGTTTAGTTGGTCAGGACGTGAGCTGGGTGGGAATTCTATGTTGTGTGTCTAGTTTGTCTGTTTCTATGTCAGCCTAGTGTGGGTTCTCAATCAGAGACACATGGTAGTCGTTGTCTCTGATTGAGACTCATATATAGGAGGCTTGTTTTGTGTTGGGATTTTGTGGGTGTTTGTTTCCTGTCCCTGTGTTTGTTCTGCACCAGATAGGACTGTCTCGGTTTTCACGGTTTGTTATTTTGTTTGTTGTTTGTAGTGTTCACTTATTATTATATTAAACATGTTGAGCACTGGCTACGCTGCATTTTGGTCCTCTCTTTCACTCCAGGAAGAAAGCAGTTACAGCTACTGGTACTCCCTGTATATAGCTCCACATTGATCTGGTCCTGGTACTCCCTGTATATAGCTCCACATTGATCTGGTACTGGTACTCCCTATATATAGCTCCACATTGATCTGCTACTGATACTTCCTGAATAAAGCTCCACATTGATCTGGTACTGATACTTCCTGTATATAGCTCCACATTGATCTGGTACTGGTATTCCCTGTATATAGCTCCACATTGATCTGGTACTGATACTTCCTGTATATAGCTCCACATTGATCTGGTACTGGTATTCCCTGTATATAGCTCCACATTGATATGGTACTGGTACTCCCTGTATATAGCTCCACATTGATCTGGTACTGATACTTCCTGTATATAGCTCCACATTGATCTGGTACTGATACTTCCTGTATATAGCTCCACATTGATCTGGTACTGATACTTCCTGTATATAGCTCCACATTGATCTGGTACTGGTACTCCCTGTATATAGCTCCACATTGATCTGGTACTGATACTTCCTGTATATAGCTCCACATTGATATGGTACTGGTACTCCCTGTATATAGCTCCACATTGATCTGGTACTGATACTTCCTGTATATAGCTCCACATTGATCTGGTACTGATACTTCCTGTATATAGCTCCACATTGATCTGGTACTCCCTGTATATAGCTCCACATTGATCTGGTACTCCCTGTATATAGCTCCACATTGATCTGGTACTGATACTACCTGTATATAGCTCCACATTGATCTGGTACTGGTATTCCCTGTATATAGCTCCACATTGATCTGGTGCTGGTACTTCCTGTATATAGCTCCACATTGATCTGGTGCTGGTACTTCCTGTATATAGCTCCACATTGATCTGGTACTGATACTACCTGTATATAGCTCCACATTGATCTGGTACTGATACTTCCTGTATATAGCTCCACATTGATCTGGTACTGATACTACCTGTATATAGCTCCACATTGATCTGGTACTGTTACTCCCTGTTCATAGTTCCGTTCTTCTTTATTTTATTCCTTTATTTTAAACTCTGCATCTTTGGGAAGGGCTCGTAAGCAAGCATTTCACGGTAAAGTCTACACTAGTTGTATTCGGCGTATGTGGACAAATAACATTTGACTTAATTCGATTTGGGTCACTGAATTTTCTAAGATACTATGCATCACTATGAGATCCTTGTATAACCAGGGTTTTTAGCTGACATTTTTTCCCCCGATGGTTTTTCGAGGCAAACTGATCAAATATTTCTCTCACTTTCATACAGTATCTTGTAGATGCACTGAGGAAGCAGAACTGCAGGTTGTGCCCTGATTTTGCCTAAAATTGATACATAAAACTTTTCATGGCTTGGAAGAGGGAAAGGCATGAATTTCTCCTGTTTCTTGGCTGAAGGACGATGCACTAATTATGTTGAGTGTTGTTACCTTCCTGACAAACCCTGAGATATCAGATGGAGTGTTTTAGCCTCCTTTTTCCCTCTGTCTGTCTGTCTGTCCGTCCGTCCCATTTCCTCATGCTGGGAGACCGATGCTCAGTGAAGTGGGTGGTGCAGTAGCTAGCTGAAGTGGTATAAGTGATTGTAGCATGTACATTGGGGAGTTGAAGCTAGCTATCTTACCATCTTGTTTGTGCCACAGTGTCATTGGTAGCAAACTAGCTGAACGGGTTTATCTGGCAGCTCTTTGGTGCTACTCTGTGGTTATCTCTGTCTGCAGTTCTCTCCAACAGCCCAACCCAGCACCAGTCCTGACCCACATCCAGGTTCCAGCACCGTAAAGGAGCTGTGTCCGTCTGAGGCAGCCCAGGGCAGCTGGTGCTGGGGTGTACCTGGGGTAGCTTGTCTCATGGCTCTTCTCATGCCGACTGTGAGGAACTCAGCTGCCACCTCACTCACTCTGCATGTCTCCAATTGACTAAGTTGCAAATGGGAAACTTGGGAAGCATTTGGTGTTTCTATGCATGTGCACAGAGAGGACTGTCTAAAGCTAGGATGAGCTAGCTATATCTGCTTAGAGCTACTGTAGGCCATAACTGATACCTGCCTGGTCCTCTTGAGCAGTATACATCAATGCTTCGTAAAAAGTGACTGTTTTAGGCTTCTATTCACTATGTCGCAAATCTCTTTAATGTTAATATAATCCCTTGTGTTGTGTAATGTTGTTTTCTGTCCCCCGAGGGTACACGTCAGGGGATGTGATACTGTGGGACACCCTCCACAAGGACTCTGCAGCCTCCTTCCTGAAGCCCCCTTCCTGCGGTCCAGCCCCCTTGACTGCAGAACTCAGCCCCAGACCTCACATCAGTCATGTCTGGTGTGGCTTCCTATGGCTATGGTGAGTGGGAGTCCTCAACTCTCCAGTCAACTTAATGGCTATTCCACTGGCTAGCCTTTTCTGGGAATTGTACAGAAAACGTTTTGCTTTCACAAGACTTGAAAATAACAGTTTCAGGGTGCGATTAGCAAGACACACATTCCACATTAGCGAGCTAGCTGGGCAAAAGGTTCCACGTGACTCGTGCTGCTGCATCTTGTACTCTGGTCTTGGATCTTGGACCTGCTACTCATGCAAGTCCCGGATTAGTTTCAGCCAGAGTTTGTTTGTGTTTCACACATGATTTGCAGCACAGATCAGGGTTCCAGATCCCTGGGAGGGTCCACACCCTGGCTCTGAGCCTGGAGAGCCCCACCTTAGGTACTGCTGCTGGGCTAGACGTCCAGCTGGACCAGCCTGATGACGGGCTACTGGAGGACCCTCTGCCAGGCCACGCTTCCCAAACCTGTGAGTCTCTCTCTCAATTCAATTTCAATTCAAAGGGCTTTATTGGCATGGGGAACATATGATTACATTGTCTCTCTTTCTCTCTCACTCTCTCACTCTTTCTTTCTCTCGGTCTGTCTCTTTCTGTCTCTCTCTCTCAGCTTGATCATTTTAAAGAGGATTATGATAGAATCCCCTGATGCAATGATAGGGTGTCTACATTGATCCAGTCTGCTGCTGTGATTTCTCATATTTTAATTCCTCTATCTGTCACAGTCAATCCATTATGTACCATATTAGTTCAGTAGCAGTGCAACTGGACTTTTCATATGTGAGGTACTTTACTGTCACATGGAGTGAGAAGTCTAATCAGCAGGCTGAATAAAGTTCTAACTTTCATAACAGAGGCTCTGGTCACAGGAGGAGTCTATGGTCCTAGTGCCAGGGGCTGAGGGGAGAGGAGTGGACAGTGGCCCCCTGGTGGCCCTCTCTGCTGGGGAGACAGTGTACCTGCTGGCCCCTGAGGACCTGGAGCCCCGGGTGCTCCATACCGTCTACGGCCTCCCAATCACCTGTCTGGACGCCTCAGTGACACACGCTGCCCTGGGGGTCAAGAGCTGTGGCTGGGCCATGAACGATGGAGGCAAGGTAGGTGAATCAACATTGAATTGATTACAGTCTTTTGACAGGGTCGTATTCATTAGGGCATTCATTGAAACATGACAGACAATGAGGGTTTCTAATGAATACGACCCCGGTGTAGTTTGTGATCTAATGTACCTGGAGTTAGGAACAGGGTTACATTAAGGTAGGTATGCCAAAGCTAAGCACTAAGCAAATACTGAAGCCCAAACCATTATTTTTCTGAGTGCTCAACGCATTTGGACGGCTATAAATTGGCCACCCTTTAATGTTTGTTTTTTAATGATATAATTATAGGGCTGAATTGAAACCCGAAGTGAATAGCATCCCTATCGTCACCCCAAACCTGCATTTCTCTGAGTCTGAGTAGAAAAATACCCATCTGAGTCTGAGTAGCAATGCACTAATCTGAGTCTGAGTAGCAATGCACTAATCTGAGTCTGAGTAGCAATGCACTAATCTGAGTCTGAGTAGCAATGCACTAATCTGAGTCTGAGTAGCAATGCACTAATCTGAGTCTGAGTAGCAATGCACTAATCTGAGTCTGAGTAGCAATGCACTAATCTGAGTCTGAGTAGCAATGCACTAATTTGAGTCTGAGTAGCAATGCACTAATTTGAGTCTGAGTAGCAATGCACTAATCTGAGTCTGAGTAGCAATGCACTAATCTGGGTCTGAGTAGCAAAACACCAATCTGAGTCTGAGTAGCAGTGCACTAATCTGAGTCTGAGTAGCAATGCACTAATCTGGGTCTAAGTAGCAATACACTAATCTGAGTGTGAGTCCGAGTAGCAATACACTAATCTGAGTCTGAGTAGCAATACACTAATCTGAGTGTGAGTCTGAGTAGCAATACACTAATCTGAGTCTGAGTAGCAATACACTAATCTGAGTCTGAGTAGCAATACACTAATCTGAGTCTGAATAGCAATACACTAATCTGAGTCTGAGTAGCAATACACTAATCTGAGTGTGAGTCTGAGTAGCAATACACTAATCTGAGTCTGAGTAGCAATACACTAATCTGAGTGTGAGTCTGAGTTGCAATATACCCATCTGAGTCTATTAACAGTCTCTGGAACCCCAACAGGGAGGTGCACTCCAGTCTGGGGAATCTGAGACAGAAATGGGGCCAGTCGCTGGGGATTGTGGGTATAGAAATAGCTGAACTACTCCTACTGGGCCGTGTTCCTAATTACTGTAGTATTTAGTTTACTCTTTACTCTTGATCCACACACACATGTACACACACACATACACCCACTGAACATGTTGTGTCTATTTCCCAATGGATCTGCTATTTGTATATACTGTATTATTGTGGTGTATCTAAGGGCCCTGCTCCTAACTGAGGCTGGTACCTTCATTTAGCCCTCTGCTAATTACAGGAGACGGATTTCACAAGGCTTTTTCTTCGAGCAAAACGCAACAGTGAAGGTACAATGCTGCGTACAGAGCCCTCCACACACAGTACTACAATACGTTGAGTTCCCCACAGCTGTGAAGCGAGCTGTAGCCTATTGTGTGTTTGTGTTAATGAGTCTGTTGTTAAAGAATGGAAAACAATGTTGTGTATGTTATTGTGAATTTTCCAGTACATATCTGGCAATTATTTTTTTCAGAAGTTGTCTGCAAAACTAGTACTCTGTATGTGCTCTAGGTCATTGGACACCATTAGATATGCACCTGTCGGTTATTCTTCTAACTGTTATGGCCAACTATGGTTACACCTGCTGGGTCTTTTCCAGAACAGGGGTGTCCCTTTCAGAGTAGTTAGCAGGATGACATGTATTGGTTATTCCTGTAGAGTGCCACGGTCTGTTGCTATGGTCCTACATGCATTATACTATTTCTGTGACTACATGTTCCATGTCCTAATATCAAGGCAATATGATAACGGTGGCTAAATGCCAGAGGTGATGAGCCATTAAAGAGGAGTTACTATGAGTATGACGTAAGAAAGACAAAATGTATAACACGTATGTGCCAAGACTGGAAGGAGTTGTATTCATGAACCAGCTCGGCTTTTATGATGAAGTAATAAAAAGTCTATTTGAACTCACATGCTCCGGTATTTGTGAAATATGATTGACCAAATATTTCCACAACAATGTTTGCTACAGCTTTTGTTGTTGCCTAAAATTAATTTGTAGAATATTATACTGTACAGTGCATTCGGAAAGTATTCAGATCCCTTCACTTTTTCCACATTTTGTTACGTTACAGCCTTATTTTAAAATTGATTAAGTTGTCCCCCCCCCCCTCATCAATCTATACACAATACCCCATAATGACAAAGCAAAAACAGGTTTTTAAAAATGTTTGCTAATTTATAACAAATTTAAAACTGAAATATCACATTTATATAAGTATTCAGAACCAGAGCGTCGCTGCACAGCTATTTTCAGGTCTCCAGAGATCTTCCTTCAGGTTCAAGTCCAGGCTCAGAGACTTGTCCCGAAGGCACTCCTGCGTTGTCTTGGCTGTGTGCATAGGGTTGTTGTCCTGTAGGAAGGTGAACCTTCGCCCCAGTCTGAGGTCCGGAGCACTCTGGAGCACATTTCTATCAAGGATCTCTCTGTACTTAGCTCAGTTCATCTTTCCCTCGATCCTGACTAGTCTCTCAGTCCCTGCCTGGTTTCCTCCAGACGTGACGCTTGGCATTCAGGCCAAAGAGTTTAATCTTGGTTTCATCAGACCAGAGAATCTTGTTTCTCATGGTCTGAGTGTCCTTTAAGTGTCTTTTGGCAACCTTCAAGCGGGCTGTTATGTGCCTTTTACTGAGGAGTGACTTCCGTCTGGACTCTCGACCATAAATGCCTGATTGGTGGATTGCTGCAGAGATGGTTGTCCTTCTGGATGGTTCTCCCATCTCCACAGAGGAACTCTGGATCTCTGTCAGAGTGACCATTAGGTTCTTGGTCACCTCCCGATTTCTCAGTTTGGCGATGATGGTTCCAAACTTCTTCCATTTAAGAATGATGGAGGCCACTGTGTTCTTGGGTACCTTTAAGGCAGCAAACATTTTGCGGTGGACATTTTTTGGTACCCTTCCCCAGATCTGTGCCTTGACACAATACTGTCTCGGAGCTCTACGGACAATTCCTTCGACCTTATGGCTTGGTTTTTGCTCTGACGTGCACTGTCAACTGTGAGACCTTATATAGACAGGTGTGTGCCTTTCCAAATCATGTCAAATGAATTGAATTTACCACCGGTGGATTGCAATCAAATTGTGGAAACATCTCTATGATGATCAATGGAAACAGGTTGCACCTGAGCTCCAATTTGAGGATCCAATTTGGGCTTTAGTTGTAAATCGGTGCCATGCATTTCAGTGTATTTCAAGATAAATATTTGCAAGATGTGACAAAAAACCCTGTTTGAAAAACCCACTTAGTTAAACACCTTTGTCTGTCTCTCTCTAAAAGTTGAATGTTTTGTTAGGCACAGATGCTGGTACTTAAGTAATTAGTCGAGTGACTAGGGACCGGACCTAAATGGAGCCTCTCTCTGTTGGTTAGACATTTCTTTGGCAGAGCTATCCCACTGACATCATTACAATGTTCTCATTCCTGATGATGTTATATTATCACTAAAGCGCCACATATTGGGCCGAGGAGAACATTTGAGGGATAACTTTGCTGCAGTGCTTCCTCTCAAGGTTACGGCTAAAGGATTTTTTAAAAATCTTGTAAAATCAAGAGAGATGTCATATACAATGGCAAGAAAAAGTATGTGAACCCTTTGGAAATATCTGGATCTGATCTAGGTCACAACAATAGACAAACACAGTCTGCTTAAACTAATAACACACAAACAATTATATGTTTTCATGTCTTTATTGAACACACCGTGTAAACATTCACAGTGCATGTTGGGAAAAGTATGTGAACCCTTGGATTTAATAACTGGTTGACCCTCCTTTGGCAGCAATAACCTCAACGTTTTCCGTAGTTGTGGATCAGACCTGCACAACGGTCAGGAGGAATTTTGGACCATTCCTCTTTACAAAACTGTTTCAGTTCAGCAATATTCTTGGGATGTCTGGTGTGAACCGCTCTCTTGAGGTCATGCCACGGCATCTCAATCCGGTTGGGCCACTCAAGAAAGGCGTATTTTCTTCTGTTGAAGCCATTCTGCTGTTGATTTACTTCTGTGTTTTGGGTCGTTGTCCTGTTGCATCACCCAACTTCTGTTGAGCTTCATTTGGCGGACAGATAGCCTCACATTCTCTTGCAAAATGTCTTGATAAACTTGGGAAGTAATTTTTCCATCGATGATAGCAAGCTGTCCAGGCCCTGAGGCAGCAAAGCATCCCCAAACCATGATGCTCACTCGACCATACTTTACAGTTGGGATGAGGTTTTGATGTTGGTGTGCTGTACCTTTTTTTCCACACAAAGTGTTCTGTGTTCTTCCCAAACAACTCAACTGTAGTTTCATCTGTCCACAGAATATTATGCCAGTAGCGCTGTGGAACATCCAGGTGCTCTTTTGCAAACTTCAGACGTGCAGCAATGTTTTTTGTTGGTGTCGTGGTAATTTCCTGTATTACTAAATGAGGAGAGTTTACAAACCACACACAAGTCAGAGTTATATTTTAAACTCCATCTTTAATTATATGAGCTTCACCATAGCCCTTTGACTCTCAGATCAATTCAGTGTCTATAAATTAATTCTCTGAGAGTGCTTACAAAAGAATACTTAGTATCTTTTATAGCCAAAATACACCACTCTCAACTCACATGACGAACCACAGATCTTAGGAACTTCACAAAGGGCCTTTTACTTGAGAGAGGAGTATCCCATAGCCAGATAGCATTAGCTATGAATTATCGTTCAGTTTGGTCTCTTAGACGAGATTCTACTTCTCGTTCTTGGTACTTCCTAGTACCAAAACGTTACCTCATCCAATGGCATATATCAATTGTCAATTCTAGATACGCCTATCTCAAATACCCTCTGTCCTGGACAAGCTCACGGAGGGGAGTGAGCCTCTAGGTCATATACTAGGTCAAGATTCATGGAACATCAGAGGGGTAATACAATGGTTCCAGACACTGCCATACTCCTCCCCCAATGGGAAAAGGAGGGAATGACTGGAGTACAGACATTGTGCAGCCCTTTACATGGTTTCACAGATATATTCATCTATGAAGACAATGTTCAAATCTGACTTCTCCCTTTCTGATATTCTGCATATTACCAGACATGTAAAAAACAAGCCTGTCCTCTCCCCTCTCTGGGCCCCAGGTGACTTTTCCCTAGAGGAGAAAGGAAAATGCAACTGCCAACAGTATAGTCCAAAAGAAGACATTCTAATGACAAGTATAGAGTAAATAAAACATCTTATTTATCTATGTTACCTAACTAATTCTGATTAAGCTACGACATTGGACAGCAATATCTTCTTCCGTGGTGTCCTCTCATGAATACCATTCTTGTTTAGTGTTTTACATATCGAAAAGATGTTAGCATGTTCCAGAGATTTCTGCAAGTCTTTAGCTGACACTAGGATTCTTCTTAACCTTATTGAGCATTTTGCGCTGTGCTCTTGCAGTCATCTTTGCAGGACGTCCACTCCTAGGGAGAGTAGCAACAGTGCTGAACTTTCTCCATTTATAGACAATTTGTCTTACTGTGGACTGATGAACATCAAGGCTTTTAGATATACTTTTGTAACCCTTTCTAGCTTAATGCAAGTCAACAATTCTTAATCTTAGGTCTTCTGAGATCTCTTTTGTTCGAGGCATGGTTCACAACAGGCAATGCTTCTTGTGAATAGCAAACTCAAATTTTGTGAATGTTTTTTAGAGGGCAAGGCAGGTCTAACCAACATCTCTAATCTCGTCTAAGTGATTGGACTCCAGGTCAGCTGACTCCTGACTCCAACTAACTTTTGGAGAAGTCATTAGCCGTGGGGTTCACATACTTTTTCCAACCTACACTGTGAATGTTTAAATGATGTATTCAATATAGACAAGACAAATACAATAATTTGTGTGTTATTAGTTTAAGCACACTGTGTTTATCTATTGTTGTGACTTAGATGAAGATCAGATAACATTTGATGACAAATTTCTGCAGAAATCCAGGTATTTCCAAAGGTTTCACATACTTTTTCCTGCCACTGTAGCCTACCAGCTCCACAGGTCTTCAATGTGACTAGGCATACATGTTGATGTCTCACGTCCTGTCCAAAATACTGCCGCTTAGGCCTCTTTTTTCCATATGAATTATTCTAAGACAACACTACTGATTGGATAATATTTGATATGGTAGTGATCATGAATTAAATCGAGCATTGAGTTTTCGTTTGTTTCATCTCTCCACTATAGACCTAGCTAGCTCATCTTCTCTGAATTATGCCAATTCATGATTAGCACGTTTTCGCTTCACTAATAAAACTGAAGAATTACAGCTTTTAATCAGCTTTAACAAGTCTATCGGTTTCATAGTGTTTCTGACAGCATGTTCCTTCTGCAAAGTGGGAAGTAAGAATTGCCAACAGACTCTGAGGCAGAATGTGTTATGTGTTATTTCATGAGAAGACATATGCCTAATTAAAAGCTGTGAAAAGAATGGAGGTGGCATCCAGACGTTTTCTCTTCACACCGAGGAGTTGAGGCATCACTAGGACTTGTTGCTTTTCCAGCTACATGTTTTAGAGGTATTATGACATGAATGGTCTTTGTAATGATCCTGTCTCTGTCTGTCTGTCTGTCTGTCTGTTTGCTCATGTGTACGGTATGTTGCTAAGTGTCTACGTGTCTCGTGTAATTGTCTGCCTTATTCATGTCTTTGTCTATTGGCCTGTCTGTCTGGTGTCTGTGAGAGTCGGCCAGAGTCAGCTAAACGGTCAGTCTCCCTCTCCTCTGGACCTGCACCCTCCTACCCTTCCCCAGCCCAATTCCTCCCTTTCCTCTCTCCCTTCCCCAGCCAGTGGACTTGGGGGTCTAGACATTTGCTCAGTGCTCCTGTTACCCTGTACCCTGTACCCGCTGCCTCCATAGGTTACACACAACACATCCATGACATAGATTTGTTCAGTGAAAAGTGTGGCATGTTCCATTAGGATCCTTTCGTCGTTTAGGATCAATGGTCTAGATTAACTTCTGACAGTTGCTTTGAATGTGTGTCTTCAAACTCTGTGAGCTTGATATACTGTATTCATGCCAATGTTTGTTCACATTGGATCTATAAGTTAGTTCTACTTGTTTTTAAATGCATTAACCTACCTGACATCTGAAAGTCAAGTGTAAAAACAATGCAACATTAACTCAACTGACTGCATCATTTGACAATCATTTAGGGACATTCATCTTCATTTACTTAACAAAGGAACTCGTGAAGGGAGCGATTTAGGACAAATTATAGATGTATCATTTTATTTTTGTTCTAACTATCCCTCCAGGAATCCAGCAGCCACATTAACACGATGACTGCTGTAGCCAAAGCCACGAGGCCTTTCATCAAAGCATGTTGAGGTGCTCCCTAAACTGTTTCCATATTAGCGTCAAACTGCCTCTATGCTCCCTTTCGCTGACAGCTCCTCCACATAATAGCTGGTTTGGGCTGCTTTTTAATCAAATCCCCTCCCCCAAAAACTGAGATGATTCATCGAAAAAAAGACAAGCAGACAGCCCCCTCTCATCCACTCCTGTCTCCTTCCCATTCCTTCCCTCTCCTCTCCCCTCTCCTTCTCTCTCATCTCCCCTCTCTCCTCTCCTTCCCTCTCCTCTCTCCTCTCCTTCTCTCTCATCTCCCCTCTCTCCTCTCCTTCCCTCTCCTCTCTTCTCTATCCTCTCCACTCTCCTCTCCTCTCTTTCCATCTCCTCTCCCTCTCTTTCCCTCTCCCCTCTCCTTCCCTCTCCTCTCTCCTTCCTCTCATCCCCCCTCTGCTCGTTCCCTCCCTCTCCTCTCCTCCCCGCTCCCCTCTCCTTCCCTCTCTCCTCTCCTTCCCTCTCCCTTCTTCTGCTTCCTCCTCTACGTCCCTCTCCCCTCTTCCCTCTCCCCTCCTTCCCTTTCCTCTCCTTCCCTCTCCCCTCTCTTCTCCTTCCCCCTCTCCTCTCCTTTCCTCCTAGGCCACTTCCCGAATCCCATCAAGCTGTCATTTCAAAGTCCTGTGTGTGTTTGTGTGTGTGAGAGTGTATCCTGTGTATGTCCTGTGTGTGATTTTGGCTTGCTCCGCTTGGGGCTAGCTCACATTAAGGCTGCCTGGCCCAAATTGGAGACACAAAACAATTGGCATCTTCTCAAGCCTTACATCATGCTGCTTGCTCCCTCTCTCTCTCTCTCCTACACACTCCCTCTCTCTTCTCTTCCCCCCCTCTTCTCTTTTCTCTCATCCTTTGTTTAATGTCTTTATCTATCATTCCCCATTCTGTCTGAAGGTTGGCTAGTTTGTTTAGTGTTGTTTTGAAAAGAGAACCGCTCCAGCCACTAATTGACCAATTATAACACAGCCAGATTACATTATTTAAATAACATTTTAAAAGGCTTTTGTTATGGAGCTCGAGGGAACACAATTAATCATTCTCTTTGAATTAATATTGATATGCTTGTGGGTCAATGTCTTTCCTATCATATTCAAACCTTTTTGTTATTTAAGCTTTACAATACTGTATTCATAGCCCATTTTGCCAAGAAAATGTAGTGTTTATAATTACTGACAACCATTTTATTTAATTTAGATTCTGTTAATGTCGCTCCCTTAACAGCACAGAGATGAATTCCTGTGTAAAAGCGTAGGCAATGGAAAGTGTTGTGATGAGTCTCAGAGCTCAGACAGACAGAGACGGTGTGTGTGAGAGAAGAAAGTTGTGAGGATCAACGTCTGTCTTCACTGCTTCATGTCTCATGCTGCTGCTAGATGTAGAGTACACCATGAGGACGTTTTACACTCTGCTCAATCTGCTAAAATCCAGGTGTTATCTAACTCATGCTGCAGTGTCTGTAGCAACAGTATCCATGGCCAAATAACTCTGTTTCTATGTGTTACCTCTGTTTATATTCTGGTGCAGAATCATTTTTAGTAGCCAGTGTAGGAGTCTAACCCTCTGTGTAGTATTGTGTACAGATCCAGATATACAGTCTATAGACAGGCCAGTCTGAGGTGTCTCTGGGAAACTCAGCAGGAGACTTCTCCTGTGTCAACCTAAGAGACAGCCCCCCTCACCTGATGGTGTGAGGAAACAAAGACAGGAGGTATGGGACCCAATGTGTCCTTACACCTGCTGAGTGTACACACACACACAGACATACATACACACACACTGGCACATTCTTTTGCCTGTCAGATTTTAGCACCACAGTAGTACCAGATTAGATCCAGTGGCTCCCTTGGGTACACCTGCTGGGCTCTAGTCAGAAACAAACCTGTTTATTACAACACAATATTCCTCAACACACAATCACAGCTGATGAGAGAGAGATCAACTAAATGTATTGAAAGTAGTCTACAAAGTAGTCTATGCATACCTGGCAGAATGATATCATGATTATTTGCATCAATCCAGTGGGTAGTTGTTTTGCAAACTATACTAGCACACGTGCTACAAAAACACAGCTAAACAACAGCCTCTTGCTGCAATTAAAGGATAACTACACCCAAAAATCATAGACCTCAAAAGTGCTCTCCTGGTGTGTTTTAAGCATTATTGTGGACTTACAACCAATATAGTTGTTTTTCTATAATAAACAAAATCTGATTTTGAGAGCGAATACCTGAAAAAACAGAAGAAAACGGAAACCTGGAAAAACTAAACAGAGAAAACCTAAATGAAATCAGGCAGAAAATAAAATAGATTTTATAAGAGGGAGCTACGTGGATCAGCAGAGTGTTATAGCCTGGGGGTATTTGTGAGGGAGACAACGGGAGACAGATGCTGGCAGCCTTCACACTGCTGTCCTGTGGCCTCGCCATTCAGCCGCTAAAACACACACACACACACACACACGCGCACTGCATCTGCAACCTGGCTCTCAGAATGGGGGAAAGAAAGACAGAAAAGGAGCCAATTTCATTTGCACTTGTCCCTGACAGCGGTGCAGGAGTTGGCAGGGAAAATAAAGAAAAAAGTTTTGGGCAGAATCCTTACCAATCAAACTCCTGCCATGACTTTCCTACCAAATTCATCAGGCAATAAGTAGACAGACTAATGCAGACCAAGCCCAGACAACTCTATGACTCGTTGTGAATAGCCAGTCTTTTAAAGGTGGAACCCCCAGCTCACCTGCAACAACAGCCAAAGTAGAAGAGTTAACTTTGTCCCTCCGCCTTATGTAGTCTTGTATGTAGTCAGTCTCTGATGTAGTAGTCAAATCAAATCAAGTTTATTTTATATAGCCCTTCGTACATCAGCTAATATCTCGAAATGCTGTACAGAAACCCAGCCTAAAACCCCAAACAGCAAGCAATGCAGGCGTAGAAGCACGGTGGCTAGGAAAAACTCCCTAGAAAGGCCAAAACCTAGGAAGAAACCTAGAGAGGAACCAGGCTATGAGGGGTGGCCAGTCCTCTTCTGGCTGTGCTGGGTGGAGATTATAACAGAACATGGCCAAGATGTTCAAAATGTTCATAAGTGACAAGCATGGTCAAATAATAATCAGGAATATATGTCAGTTGGCTTTTCATAGCCGATAATTAAGAGTTGAAAACAGCAGGTCTGGGACAGGTAGGGGTTCCATAACCGCAGGCAGAACAGTTGAAACTGGAACAGCAGCAAGGCCAGGTGGACTGGGGACAGCAAGGAGTCATCATGCCCAGTAGTCCTGACGTATGGTCCTAGGGCTCAGGTTCTCCGAGAGAGAGAAGGAGAGAATTAGAGAGAGCATACTTAAATTCACACAGGACACTGGATAAGACAGGAGAAGTACTCCATATATAACCAACTGACCCTAGCCCCCCGACACATAAACTACTGCAGCATAAATACTGGAGGCTGAGACAGGAGGGGTCAGGAGACACTGTGGCCCCATCCGCTGATACCCCCGAATAGGGACAAACAGGAAGGATATAACCCCACCCACTTTGCCAAAGCACAGCCCCTGCACCACTAGAGGGATATCTTCAACCACCAACTTACAATCCTGAGACAAGGCCGAGTATAGCCCACAAAGATCTCCACCACAGCACAAACCAAGGGGGGCGCCAACCCAAACAGGAAGATCACGTCAGTGACTCAACCCACTCAAGTGACGCACCGCTCCTAGGGACGGCATGAAAGAGCACCAGTAAGCCAGTGACTCAGCCCCTGTAATAGGGTTAGAGGCAGAGAATCCCAGTGGAGAGAGGGGAACCGGCCAGGCAGAGACAGCAAGGGCGGTTCGTTGCTCCAGAGCCTTTCCGTTCACCTTCACACTCCTGGGCCAGACAACACTCAATCATATGACCTACTGAAGAGATAAGTCTTCAGTAAAGACTTAAAGGTTGAGACCGAGTCTGCGTCTCTCACATGGGTAGGCAGACCGTTCCATAAAAATGGAGATCTATAGGAGAAAGCCCTACCTCCAGCTGTTTGCTTAGAAATTCTAGGGACAATTAGGAGGCCTGCGTCTTGTGACCGTAGCGTACGTGTAGGTATGTACGGCAGGACCAACTCGGAAAGATAGGTAGGAGCAAGCCCATGTAACGCTTTATAGGTTAACAGTAAACCTTGAAATCAGCCCTTGCCTTAACAGGAAGCCAGTGTAGGGAATCTAGCACTGGAGTAATATGATCAAATTTCTTGGTTCTAGTCAGGATTCTAGCAGCCGTATTTAGCACTAACTGAAGTTTATTTAGTGCTTTATCCGGGTAGCCGGAAAGTAGAGCATTGCAGTTGTCTAACCTAGAAGTAACAAATGCATGGATTAATTTTTCTGCATCATTTTTGGACAGAAAATTTCTGATTTTTGCAATGTTACGTAGATGGAAAAAAGCTGTCCTTGAAACAGTATTGATATGTTCGTCAAAAGAGAGATCAGGGTCAAGAGTAACGCCGAGGTCCTTCACAGTTTTATTTGAGACGAATTTACAACCATCAAGATTAATTGTCAGATTTAACAGAAGATCTCTTTGTTTCTTGGGACCTAGAACAAGCATCTCTGTTTTGTCCGAGTTTAAAAGTAGAAAGTTTTCAGCCATCCACTTCCTTATGTCTGAAACACAGGCTTCTAGCGAGGGCAATTTTGGGGCTTCACCATGTTTCATTGAAATGTACAGCTGTGTGTCATCCGCATAGCAGTGAAAGTTAACATTATGTTTTCTAATAACATCCCCAAGAGGTAAAATATATAGTGAAAACAATAGTGGTCCTAAAACGGAATCTTGAGGAACACCGAAATGTACAGTTGATTTGTCAGAGGACAAACCATTCACAGAGACAAACTGATATCTTTCCGACAGATAAGATCTAAACCAGGCCAGAACTTGTCCGTGTAGACCAATTTGGGTTTCCAGTCTCTCCAAAAAGAATGTGGTGATCGATGGCGTCAAAGGCAGCACTAAGGTCTAGTAGCACGAGGACAGATGCAGAGCCTCGGTCTGACGCCATTAAAAGGTAATTTACCACCTTCACAAGTGCAGTCTCAGTGCTATGATGGGGTCTAAAACCAGACTGAAGCATTTCGTATACATTGTTTGTCTTCAGGAAGGCAGTGAGTTGCTGCGCAACAGCTTTTTCTAAAATTTTTGAGAGGAATGGAAGATTCGATATAGGCCGATAGTTTTTTATATTTTCCGGGTCAAGGTTTGGCTTTTTCAAGAGAGGCTTTATTACTGCCACTTTTAGTGAGTTTGGTACACATCCGATGGATAGAGAGCCGTTTATTATGTTCAACATAGGAGGGCCAAGCACATGAAGCAGCTCTTTCAGTAGTTTAGTTGGGATAGGATCCAGTATGCAGCTTGAAGGTTTAGAGGCCATGATTATTTTCATCATTGTGTCAAGAGATATAGTACTAAAACACTTAAGTGTCTCTCCCGATCCCAGGCCCTGGCAGAGCTGTGCAGATCCAGGACAGCTAAGCCCTGGAGGAATACGCAGATTTAAAGAGGAGTCCGTAATTTGCTTTCTAATGATCTCATTATCTTTTCCTCAAAGAAGTTCATGAATTTATTACTGCTGAAGTGAAAGCCATCCTCTCTTGGGGAATGCTGCTTTTTAGTAAGCTTTGCAACAGTATCAAAAGTAGATTTTGGATTGTTCTTATTTTCCTCAATTAAGTTGGAAAAGTAGGATGATCGAGCAGCAGTGAGGGCTCTTCGATACTGCACGGTACTGTCTTTCCAAGCTAGTCGGAAAACTTCCAGTTTGGTGTGGCGCCATTTCCGTTCCAATTTTCTGGAAGCTTGCTTCAGAGCTCGGGTATTTTCTGTATACCAGGGAGCTAGTTTCTTATGACAAATGTTTTTCGTTTTTAGGGGTGCAACTGCATGCCTCTCCTTAATGTAAATATGCCTTGTCCATTGCTGTTCTGGTTAGTGTTTATTGGCTTATTTCACTGTAGAGCCTCTAGCCCTGCTCACTATATATCCAACCTCTCAGTTCCACCACCCACATATGCGATGACATCACCTGGTTTCAATGATGTTTCTAGAGACTATATCTCTCTCATCATCACCCATTACCTAGGTTTACCTCCACTGTATTCACATCCTACCATACGTTTGTCTGTACATTATTCCTTGAAGCTATTTTATCGCCCCCAGAAACTTCCTTTTACTCTCTGTTCTAGACGTTCCAAACGACCAATTCTCATAGCTTTTAGCCGTACCCTTATCCTACTCCTCCTCTGTTCCTCTGGTGATGTAGAGGTGAATCCAGGCCCTGCAGTACCTAGCTCCACTCCTATTCCCCAGGCGCTCTCTTTTGATGACTTCTGTAACTGTAATAGCCTTGGTTTCATGCATGTTAACATTAGAAGCCTCCTCCCTAAGTTTGTTTTATTCACTGCTTTAGCACACTCTGCCAACCCAGATGTTTTAGCCGTGTCTGAATCCTGGCTTAGGAAGACCACCAAAAATTCTGACATTTTCATCCCTAACTACAAGATTTTCAGACAAGATAGAACGGCCAAAGGGGGCGGTGTTGCAATCTACTGCAAGGATTGCCTGCAGAGTTCTGTTTTACTATCCAGGTCTGTTCCGAAACAATTTGAACTCCTACTTTTAAAAATCCACCTCTCTAAAAACAAGTCTCTCACTGTTTCCGCCTGCTATAGACCACCCTCTGCCCCCAGCTGTGCTCTGGACACCATATGTGAACTGATTGCCCCCCATCTATCTTCAGAGCTTGTGCTGCTAGGCGACCTAAATTGGAACATGCTTAACACCCCAGCCATCCTACAATCTAAGCTTGATGCCCTCAATCTCACACAAATTATCAATGAACCTACCAGGTATCACCCCAATTCCGTAAACACGGGTACCCTCATAGACATCATCCTAACCAACTTTCCCTCCAAATACACCTCTGCTGTTTTCAACCAAGATCTCAGCGATCACTGCCTCATTGCCTGTATCCGTAATGGGTCAGCGATCAAACGACCTCCACTCATCACTGTCAAACGCTCCCTGAAACACTTCAGCGAGCAGGCCTTTCTAATCGACCTGGCCGAGGTATCCTGGAAGGATATTGATCTCATCCCGTCAGTAGAGGATGGCTGGATATTTTTTTTAAATGCCTTCCTCACCATCTTGAATAAGCATGCCCCATTCAAGAAATTTAGAACCAGGAACAGATATAGCCCTTGGTTCTCTCCTGACCTGACTGCCCTTAACCAACAGAAAAACATCCTATGGCGTTCTGCATTAGCATCGAACAGCCCCCGTGATATGCAACTTTTCAGGGAAGCTAGAAACCAGTATACACAGGCAGTTAGAAAAGCCAAGGCTAGCTTTTTCAAGCAGAAATTTGCTTCCTGCAACACAAACTCAAAAAAGTTCTGGGACACTGTAAAGTCCATGGAGAATAAGAACACCTCCTCCCAGCTTCCAACTGCACTGAAGATAGGAAATACTGTCACCACCGACAAATCCATTATAATTGAGAATTTCAATAAGCATTTTTCTACGGCTGGCCATGCTTTCCACCTGGCTACCCCTACCCCGGTCAACAGCACTGCCCTCCCCTCTGCTACTCGCCCAAGCCTTCCCCATTTCTCTTTCTCCCAAATACAGTCAGCTGATGTTCTGAAAGAGCTGCAAAATCTGGACCCTTACAAATCAGCCGGGCTAGATAATCTGGACCCTTTCTTTCTAAAACTATCTGCTGAAATTGTTGCCACCCCTATTACCAGCCTTTTCAACCTCTCTTTCGTGTCGTCTGAGATTCCCAAAGATTGGAAAGCAGCTGCGGTTATCCCCCTCTTCAAAGGGGGAGACACTCTAGACCCAAACTGCTACAGACCTATATCTATCCTACCCTGCCTTTCTAAGGTCTTCGAAAGCCAAGTCAACAAACAGATTACCGAACATCTCGAATCCCACCATACTTTCTCCGCTATGCAATCTGGTTTCAGAGCTGGTCATGGGTGCACCTCAGCCACGCTCAAGGTCATAAACGATATCTTAACCGCTATCGATAGGAAACAGTACTGTGCAGCCATATTCATTGACCTGGCCAAGGCTTTTGACTCTGTCAATCACCACATCCTCATCGGCAGACTCGACAGCCTTGGTTTCTCTAATGATTGCCTCGCCTGGTTCACCAACTACTTCTCTGATCGAGTTCAGTGTGTCAAATCGGAGGGTCTGTTGTCCGGACCTCTGGCAGTCTCTATGGGGGTGCCACAGGGTTCAATTCTTGGACCGACTCTCTTCTCTGTATACATCAATGATGTCGCTCTTGCTGCTGGTGAGTCTCTGATCCACCTCTACGCAGACGACACTATTCTGTATACTTCTGGCCCTTCTCTTGACACTGTGTTAACAACCCTCCAGGCGAGCTTCAATGCCATACAACTCTCCTTCCGTGGCCTCCAATTGCTCTTAAATACAAGTAAAACTAAATGCATGCTCTTCAACTGATCGCTGCCTGCACCTGCCCGCCTGTCCAGCATCACTACTCTGGACGGCTCTGACTTAGAATATGTGGACAACTACAAATACCTAGGTGTCTGGTTAGACTGTAAACTCTCCTTCCAGACTCACATCAAGCATCTCCAATCCAAAGTTAAATCTAGAATCGGCTTCCTATTCCGCAACAAAGCATCCTTCACTCATGCTGCCAAACATACCCTTGTAAAACTGACCATCCTACCAATCCTCGACTTCGGTGATGTCATTTACAAAATAGCCTCCAAAACCCTACTCAATAAATTGGATGCAGTCTATCACAGTGCCATCCGTTTTGTCACCAAAGCCCCATATACTACCCACCACTGCGACCTGTACGCTCTCGTTGGCTGGCCCTCGCTTCACACTCGTCGCCAAACCCACTGGCTCCAGGTCATCTACAAGACCCTGCTAGGTAAAGTCCCCCCTTATCTCAGCTCGCTGGTCACCATAGCAACGCCCACCCGTAGCACGCGCTCCAGCAGGTATATCTCTCTGGTCACCCCCAAAACCAATTCTTCCTTTGGCCGCCTCTCCTTCCAGTTCTCTGCTGCCAATGACTGGAACGAACTACAAAAATCTCTGAAACTGGAAACACTTATCTCCCTCACTAGCTTTAAGCACCAGCTGTCAGAGCAGCTCATAGATTACTGCACCTGTACATAGCCCATCTATAATTTAGCCCAAACAACTACCTCTTTACCTACTGTATTTATTTATTTTGCTCCTTTGCACCCCATTATTTCTATCTCTACTTTGCACCTTCTTCCACTGCAAACCAACCATTCCAGTGTTATTTTTTTTACTTGCTATATTGTATTTACTTCGCCACCATGGACTTTTTATATATATATTTTTATTTATTTACATATATATTTTGTTTGCCTTCACCTCCCTTATCTCACCTCACTTGCTCATATTGTATATAGACTTATTTTCACTGTATTATTGACTGTATGTTTGTTTTACTCCATGTGTAACTATGTGTTGTTGAATGTGTCGAACTGCTTTGCTTTATCTTGGCCAGGTCGCAATTGTAAATGAGAACGTGTTCTCAATTTGCCTACCTGGTTAAATAAAGGTTAAATAAAAAAATAAAAATCTAGGGTATTGTATGTAGTCAGTCTCTCTGATGTAGTAGTGTTGTATGTAGTCAGTCTCTGATGTAGTAGTGTTGTATGTAGTCAGTCTCTCTGATGTAGTAGTCTTGTATGTAGTCAGTCTCTCTGATGTAGTCTTGTATGTAGTCAGTCTCTCTGATGTCTGTTCTGGCTGTGGGGGGCTGGAGTCTGTTCTGGCTGTGAGGGGCTGGAGTCTGTTCTGGCTGTGGGGGGCTGGAGTCTGTTCTGGTTGAGGGGGGCAAGGGGCTGGAGTCTGCTCTGGTTGAGGGGGGCTGGAGTCTGTTATGGCTGTCCATCAGGGTGGCCAAAGGCCAGGGCCTAATGCACGTCTTCCTCCTCTCCTCCTCTTCTCCAAATTGGTTTCTCTCTCACTCTTTTTCTGGAGTTTCCAGCGAGCAAATGAGGGTCCTGATTAGACCGGGGCTGTCTGGAATACTTCCTGATCATAACTGCCCAGGCCACAGATGGGGAGAGGGAGAGAGAGCCAAGGTCGTGCCCAGTGGTCCTGTGCCAGTAGCAAAATAGCCTGTCTGCAATGTCTCCTCTAGTAGGCTTTCTGTTTCATGGCAGTCTGTGACTCTGCACTATGTGTTAAAACATCAAATAGTTAGTCTAGTTTTCAACATACCTTTATTGACCTCAACTATTAAGATAGCATGTTACAGTATTTGAGTGTCCACGGTACGATGATGTAATCCCAATCTGGTTTGTGCAGGCCCGCTCTCACTTTGCTGTGTTTTCTAGTAGAAAACAAGGATTGGGATGATTAATGTGTAGTAGCGTATTCACTGGCAGCTTTGGAAAGACAGGGGCACAGTTCAAACAGACTGCCAGACAGTAACTTTTAATCCCCTGAAACAACACCACTCAGCAGCCACGACCATGGTTGCATCTTAAATTGCACCCTATTCCCTATTATAGTGCACTACTTTTGACCAGGGCCCATATGACCTAGGGAATAGGGTGCCTGTTGGGACACAGGCCATGTCTCGCCATACGTCTTAGTTACAATACTAATGCCCATTTAGCTATGCAACCCTGATTCGTTTAATTTCTTGAAGCGGAAATTTAATCTGTTCACCCCCAAATAAATTAGATTTGGTGTATGAACTTTTGGAAAGCTTTTAGCATGGACTCATCCTCTGGCTGTTGCTGGGGACCCAATAAACTGAAGCGGTGATGAACAGATGGGGCTGAGGTCCATGGGGCATGTGTGGCTCGTCAAATCAGACCCAAGAATCCTCCTCTTAGTTTTATTAATGCTACAGCACTGCCATAACACGGCCCAAAATGGCACACTATTCCCTATATAGTGCACTACTTTTGACCAGAGCCCCATATGGCTCTGGTTAAAAGAAGTGCACTATATAGGGAATAGGGTGGGATTTGGGACAGAGACCATGTTTAATCAGTTCAGAACACCTAAACTATTTGTAGCTTTGAGTGAATTAGTGTTATTGGTGGCTATAGTAACGACATGTTGGTTTATATGAGGGCAGAAGCAGATGAAAACCTCTCCATGCCACCTGCTCTTGCTGTTTCTACCTGTCTTTGTTGATGTGTATCTTCTCTGATCAAGTCTCACTGCTTCTCTGTTAGTTGCCTCTGTAATGAATTGTTCCGACACACCACAGTTGCTCTGGTAACCTAGTAAAGATGAAATTACAACTTCCTCTCTGTGTGTTCCGTTTCAGTGTGAGGGTATTTTACCTGCGCACCGGCTCCTCTGTGACATCACTGTACGCCCACCACATGGGTGGGCGTACATGACCTCCGTACATGACCTCCACATGACCTCCGTGCAGGCAGACGATTGGAAGATTGTGAGCGGCGAAGGCGAGGGATTGGTCTGCGTCTGGGAGATGAGGATGGGAGCCAACCTGTGGAAGGTGGGACAAGAGAGTTCTTTCTCTTGGTTGTTTAGTGTGCATCTGTTGACACATCTATTTGTTTGTGCCACTAAAGGCAGGTAGAGGACGGACATGTGCTGTTCTGCACTTATTCATATCCTCATTTATGTGTCTTGCGGTTTCTGTCACTTGTATGCATTTAAAAAATATTCAGCAACATTGACCTATCAGGCTGACATTGGCAGCAAACCAACAGGTGCATCAGTATTGATTGATCAATTCTCAGCTCCTTAGTGAATGTGTTTGGGTTTGTGAGTGTTTGGGTTTGTTTGGGTTTGTGTGTGTTTGGGTTTGTGAGTGTTTGGGTTTGTGAGTGTTTGGGTTTATGTGTGTTTGGGTTTGTGTGTGTGTGAGTGTGAGTGTTTGGGTTTGTTTGGGTTTGTGAGTGTTTGGGTTTGTGAGTGTTTGGGTTTGTGAGTGTGTGTGTTTGGGTTTGTGTGTGTGTGTGTGTTTGGGTTTGTGAGTGTTTGGGTTTGTGTGTGTTTGTGTGTTTGGGTTTGTGAGTGTTTGGGTTTGTGTGTGTTTGGGTTTGTGAGTGTTTGGGTTTGTGTGTGTTTGGGTTTGTGTTTGTGAGTGTTTGTGTGGGTTTGGGTTTGTGTGTGTTTGGGTTTGTGAGTGTTTGGGTTTGTTTGGGTTTGTGTGTGTTTGGGTTTGTGTGTGTTTGGGTTTGTGTGTGTTTGGGTTTGTGTGTGTTTGGGTTTGTGAGTGTTTGGGTTTGTGTGTGTTTGGGTTTGTGTGTGTTTGGGTTTGGGTTTGTTTGGGTTTGTGAGTGTTTGGGTTTGTGTGTGTTTGGGTTTGTGTGTGTTTGGGTTTGTGTGTGTTTGGGTTTGTGTGTGTTTGGGTTTGTGTGTGTTTGGGTTTGTGTGTATTTGGGTTTGTGTGTGTTTGGGTTTTTGGGTTTGTGTGTGTTTGGGTTTATTTGGGTTTGTGTGTGTTTGGGTTTGTGTGTGTTTGGGTTTGTGTGTGTTTGGGTTTGTGTGTATTTGGGTTTGTGTGTATTTGGGTTTGTGTGTGTTTGGGTTTGTGTGTGTTTGGGTTTTTGGGTTTGTGTGTGTTTGGGTTTATTTGGGTTTGTGTGTGTTTGGGTTTGTGTGTGTTTGGGTTTGTGTGTGTTTGGGTTTGTGTGTATTTGGGTTTGTGTGTATTTGGGTTTGTGTGTATTTGGGTTTGTGTGTGTTTGGGTTTGTGTGTGTTTGGGTTTTTGGGTTTGTGTGTGTTTGAGTTTGTGTGGGTTTGGGTTTGGGTTTGTGTGTGTTTGGGTTTGTGTGTATTTGGGTTTGTGAGTGTTTGGGTTTGTGTGTGTTTGGGTTAGTGTGTATTTGGGTTTGTGTGTATTTGGGTTTGTGTGTGTTTGGGTTTGTGTGTGTTTGGGTTTGTGTGTGTTTGGGTTTGTGTGTGTTTGGGTTTGTGAGTGTTTGGGTTTGTGAGTGTTTGGGTTTGTGTGTGTTTGGGTTTGTGTGTGTTTGGGTTTGTGAGTTTGTGTGTGTTTGGGTTTGTGTGTGTTTGGGTTTGTGAGTGTTTTGATTTGTGAGTGTTTGGGTTTGTTTGGGTTTGTGTGTGTTTTGATTTGTGAGTGTTTGTGTGTGTTTGGGTTTGTGTGTGTTTGGGTTTGTGTGTGTTTGGGTTTGTGTGTGTTTGGGTTTTTGGGTTTGTGTGTGTTTGGGTTTGTGTGGGTTTGGGTTTGTGTGTGTTTGGGTTTGTTTGGGTTTGTGTGTGTTTGGGTTTGTGTGTATTTGGGTTTGTGAGTGTTTGGGTTTGTGTGTGTTTGGGTTTATTTGTGTTTTTGGGTTTGTGTGTGTTTGGGTTTGTGTGTATTTGGGTTTGTGTGTATTTGGGTTTGTGTGTATTTGGGTTTGTGTGTGTGTGTGGGTGTTTGGGTTTGTTTGGGTTTGTGTGTTTGGGTTTGTGAGTGTTTGGGTTTGTGTGTGTTTGGGTTTGTGAGTGTTTGGGTTTGTGTGTATTTGGGTTTGTGTGTATTTGGGTTTGTGTGTGTTTGGGTTTGTGTGTGTTTTGGTTTGTGAGTGTTTGGGTTTGTGTGTGTGTTTGGGTTTGTTTGGGTTTGTGTGTGTTTGGGTTTGTGAGTGTTTGGGTTTGTGTGTATTTGGGTTTGTGTGTGTTTGGGTTTGTGTGTGTTTGGGTTTGTGTGTGTTTGGGTTTGTGTGTGTTTGGGTTTGTGTGTATTTGGGTTTGTGTGTATTTGGGTTTGTGTGTGTTTGGGTTTGTGAGTGTTTGGGTTTGTGTGAGAAATATATAAAAAATATTTAATTGTAAAAAATGGTGTTTGTTGTTTCTCCTTCCTGTCTATTTTCAGGCACCCAGTCAGACACGTCCGGTTCAACACCAGCTTCCTGGTGAAAACCAACATCCCAGACGAAAGTCTCAACGAGGGGCCTGCATCACAGACGACGACCTCACAGCCTACTGCAGGTGACAGATAACGCACAGACCCTCCCTCACCCTTCTAACACTGACTCCCGCTGACTCTCTAAACCCTGAAGGCTGTTTGATGCTAATGCTATTCACAAACATGGCATACCCCGGTTCTAAGTACTTCCTCAGGCTGTCCTATCCCAATACAGATCATTGCACAAGAAAATACTTCTCATACTTCTAAGTTTTGGGCTTAGCGCACCTCTACTTTGTTCTACAGAGAACATTATGCAGAGAGCATTGGCTCATTATCTCTGTCCACATTAGACACAGAGGACAGAGAGTAGTGTCTGATGTTTAACTCACCTCATTCTCTCTGTCCACATTAGACACAGGGGACAGAGAGTAGTGTCTGTTTAACTCACCTCATTCTCTCTGTCCACATTAGACACAGAGGACAGAGAGTAGTGTCTGTTTAACTCACCTCATTCTCTCTGTCCACATTAGACACAGTGGACAGAGAGTAGTGTCTGTTTAACTCACCTCATTCTCTCTGTCCACATTAGACACAGGGGACAGAGAGTAGTGTCTGATGTTTAACTCACCTCATTCTCTCTGTCCACATTAGACACAGAGGACAGAGAGTAGTGTCTGATGTTTAACTCACCTCATTCTCTCTGTCCACATTAGACACAGGGGACAGAGAGTAGTGTCTGTTTAACTCACCTCATTCTCTCTGTCCACATTAGACACAGGGGACAGAGAGTAGTGTCTGATGTTTAACTCACCTCATTCTCTCTGTCCACATTAGACACAGAGGACAGAGAGTAGTGTCTGATGTTTAACTCACCTCATTATCTCTGTCCACATTAGACACAGAGGAGTGATCTGCCACTAGGACTTCTCTGAAGACTCTTCCTCCCAGGACCATGTTCTGCCCATCTGCAGGTCTCACTACGTAGAGTCACCTGGTTACAACATCGGCCTGGCCGTTCCCTATGACATCCTGTCTTGCTCTGACCCTTCCGACTGACCCACGTACCCAATCTACTACCAGGATTTTTATACACTGGTTGTGGGCCTCTGGACACTATATACTGTATGTGATGTGTGACTGCATTGTTCTCATATCCTGGTTAAATCAAAAATCTAATCAAATGTTATTTGTCACATGTGCTGAATACAACAGGTGTACCTTACGGTGAAATGCTTACTTACAAGCCCTTAACCAACACTGCTTTAAGAAGTTTTAAGAGAAATAAGTCTTAAGTAAAAAAAAAAAAAAAAAAAATTGAAAGTAAAAAATGAAAATGACAAATAATTAAACAGCAGTAGTAGTATAACAACAGCAAGGTACAGAGTGAATGTGCGGGGGCACCGGTTAGTTAAGGTATTTGAGGTAATATGTACATGTAGGTCGGGTTAAGTGACTATGCATAGATAAGAAGACTGAATGCTGTGCTCACTCACTCACTTTCATCAGTGTTCAGTCTGGTTTAAACAGGATATGGGCTCTGCACAAATCAAACCAGCTTTTATAAATCTGTTTGATTTTCCAAACTGAATTTAATTTAGAATTTTGTTTGTGAAGGTAGTGGTCCGTATTTTTTTTTAAACAACCTCATGTTTCCTTATAAAGGTTGTCACGATTGTCGTAATGTGGAAGAGAGGAGGACCAAGGCGCAGCGTGAAGTGAATACATTCTTCTATTTAATAAACGAAGAACACTTGACAAACTTACAAAACAACAAACGAACGTGACGCTATAAATAAACAGTGCAGACACAAGCAACTAACACATAGACAATAACCCACAACAAAAAACAGGATACCTAAATATGGTTCCCAATCAGAGACAACGCAAAAACCTGTCTCTGATTGAGAACCATATCAGGCCAAACACATAGAAATAGACAAACCAGACATACAACATAGAATGTCCACTCAGATCACACCCTGACCAAACAAAACATAAAACACATAAAGCAAACTATGGTCAGGGCGTGACAAAGGTGTAAATGTACATTCAAAGCATTGGTTTTAATCTTGCTATTGGTTTTAATCTTTGTTAAAGAGATATTGAACTTCACACTGATACAGTATGCTCCATAAATTAAACAACAATCAACTAATCTTTCTGCTTAATTTACTTCAGTGGAACTGCGTAAAGTGCTTCTGTATTCACAAGAAGATGCACGCAAAACACAAATAATGTTGACATTTTTCATCACAATTTATTTATTTTGAATTAATAGAAAATGTATATAAATTACTGTCAAGGCTATTACAAGTTCTTTGGGCATAAGGCACAAAATCCATTTAATGTATTAGAAATTGAATTTAAACAAAAAAGTAGTAAATTTAAGTGGTTATTCTTTGGTTTTAGAGGGTAGGAAGGTGAAACTTACAACTTACAGAGAGTGTTGTAAGTCTCCCTACCAAGGCCATAGCAGAGGACAGTGTCCAGTGTTTCAATTGGAAATGCACAGACATAATAAAGCTCGGTGAAGTAGATAAATGAGTCCCAAGTGTATTCTCTAGACCTGTAGGAATGCACTGTGCCCTGTGTCTCAGGCTCTGAATGTGAGGCAGAATAAAAGTGACCCTGGATGCCATTGCCAACTCTGAACCTCAGAAGTGATCCACATAACAGGTCATGTGAACATCTAGGCATTCAAAATGTCAGTACTGTAAACATAACATTGACATGAGGGGGGCGGTATGAAGGGAGGAGGGGGGTATGAAGGCTGGGGGGGGGGGGTATATGTAGGCAATACTGTGCATTTACATGTTATGTATCACAATGTATTATTCTGATAATAATTTCCCATTAATAATTAAAAGTATGAAAACATTAGTGCATATTAATTGTATTTAAATATTAGTGCATATGAAAGGTATTTAATTACACTTTAGTGCATGAAAAGTATTTTATGAAAAGTATTTGGCTTCATTACAGAGGAAGACGGGAGAGATTAATTCAACAAAAAACAGCAGTACCATAACGATGTCTCTAAAGGAGACCGAGGCTCATTTCGATTTTCCACATGGCAAGGTTGCAGTGTCCATGTTTAAGAAGCGAACATGCATCCTCGTCTCAATATCGAAGGTGTTTAGAATCTGAGGGGAGAAAAGGTAGTGGAATATAAGACTGATATGGCAGTATACAGTATGTAAAGTATACAGTACAGTATATAAATAAACAGTATAAAGTAAACAGTATATAAAGTAAACAGTATAAGGTATAGAAAGTAAACAGTATATAAAGTAAACAGCATAAAGTATATCAAGTATACAGTATTTAAAGTATACTGTATATAAAGTATATCAGAATTTAAAGACACCAAATGTCACTGTTTTCTAACTCATAGTGAAATGGCATTTCCTTTTTTTTAATGTAACAGCCAATTTGAATATCTTGTGCAATACACAGTAACACCATACCTGTAGAAAATTTTCAAAAGTGATTCCTTCATAGAATTCATCAGGTTCCTGAAAAACAAAGTAACCCAATTTAAGCAATAAGGCATGATGACCTGTTCTTAGGCACGACACAAAGCAGTACACAGTATAACAGTACTTTGCACTTCAAAATAAGGTGTGGTTCACTGTAATGAATCGTGCTATCAGCATATCTTACTCATATACCTACTTCATAAACTATTTGATCAGTAGTACAATAAAGCAGTGTTAGTGATATCCCCGTTACCATTTTTCCCCTTGTAGTGCTTGCCACTTCCAGCATGGCAGCGTCTGCGATGGCTTTGGCGGTCTCCTGCCCGATAGTGCCAGCCTTAGATAGGAGCTCCTCCACCACCTAGATAGAAAACAGCACAATGGTCCATAAAACATTTATTAATTTATTGCGTTATCTTGAACTTCTGATGTACACGCAATTCAGCTTTAAAGCTGCCATGTATATTGGAATAAACTCAATTTATACTAAAATGGTCAATGATAAACCGTCCATCACAAAGCGTCACAGGGATAGGAGTGCTGACAGGATCAGTATTGCATTTTAGATCCTAATGTAAAAGATGACTATGTGGACAAGGGGACCTGATGCTACATCAGCACTACTTCTCTGAGACACTTTGGGGGGAATTCCGACCCGAGTTAAACACACCCATAAATGGAAAGTTCCTTTTATGCACTTTCTCTCTATGAGTATACTGACCTTGAACTTAAGCATGAGGATAGCATGCTATTCACCCTGCTATTCACCCTGCTGTTCACCCTGCTATTCACCATGCTATTCACCCTGCTATTCACCCTGCTGTTCACCCTGCTATTCACCATGCTATTCACCCTGCTATTCACCCTGCTGTTCACCCTGCTATTCACCATGCTATTCACTATGCTATTCACCCTGCTGTTCACCCTGCTATTCACTATGCTATTCACTATGCTATTCACTATGCTATTCACCCTGCTGTTCACCCTGCTATTCACCATGCTATTCACCCTGCTGTTCACCCTGCTATTCACCATGTTATTCACCCTGCTGTTCACCCTGCTATTCACGCTGCTGTTCACCATGCTATTCACCCTGCTGTTCACCCTGCTATTCACCCTGCTATTCACCCTGCTGTTCACCATGCTATTCACCCTGCTGTTCACCATGCTATTCACCATGCTATTCACCATGCTATTCACCATGCTATTCACCCTGCTGTTCACCCTGCTGTTCACCATGCTGTTCACCCTGCTGTTCACCCTGCTATTCACCATGCAATTCACCATGCTATTCACCCTGCTGTTCACCATGCTATTCACCCTGCTGTTCACCATGCTGTTCACCATGCTATTCACCATGCTATTCACCCTGCTGTTCACCCTGCTATTCACCATGCTATTCACCCTGCTATTCACCATGCTATTCACCCTGCTATTCACCATGCTGTTCACCCTGCTATTCACCCTGCTGTTCACCCTGCTATTCACCCTGCTGTTCACCCTGCTGTTCACCATGCTGTTCACCCTGCTATTCACCATGCTATTCACCCTGCTATTCACCATGCAATTCACCATGCTATTCACCCTGCTGTTCATCATGCTATTCACCCTGCTATTCACCATGCTATTCACCCTGCTATTCACCCTGCTGTTCACCATGCAATTCACCCTGCTGTTCACCCTGCTATTCACCATGCTATTCACCCTGCTGTTCACCCTGCTATTCACCCTGCTGTTCACCATGCTATTCACCCTGCTATTCACCCTGCTATTCACCATGCTGTTCACCCTGCTGTTTACCCTGCTATTCACCCTGCTATTCACCCTGCTGTTCACCCTGCTATTCACCCTGCTATTCACCCTGCTGTTCACCCTGCTATTCACCATTCTATTCACCCTGTTGTTCACCCTGCTGTTCACCATGCTATTCACCCTGCTGTTCACCCTGCTATTCACCCTGCTGTTCACCCTGCTGTTCACCCTGCTGTTCACCCTGCTGTTCACCCTGCTGTTCAACCTGCTATTCACTCTGCTATTCACAATGCTATTCACCCTGCTGTTCACCCTGCTATTCAACCTTGCTATTCACCCAGCTGTTCACCATGCTATTCACCCTGCTGTTCACCCTGCTGTTCACCCTGCTATTCACCATGCTATTCACCCTGCTATTCACCCTGCTGTTCACCATGCTATTCACCATGCTATTCACCCTGCTATTCACCATGCTATTCACCCTGCTGTTCACCCTGCTATTCACCGTGCTATTCACCCTGCTGTTCACCGTGCTATTCACCCTGCTGTTCACCCTGCTATTCACCATTCTATTCACCCTGTTGTTCACCCTGCTGTTCACCATGCTATTCACCCTGCTGTTCACCCTGCTATTCACCCTGCTGTTCACCCTGCTGTTCACCCTGCTGTTCACCCTGCTGTTCACCCTGCTGTTCAACCTGCTATTCACTCTGCTATTCACAATGCTATTCACCCTGCTGTTCACCCTGCTATTCAACCTTGCTATTCACCCAGCTGTTCACCATGCTATTCACCCTGCTGTTCACCCTGCTGTTCACCCTGCTATTCACCATGCTATTCACCCTGCTATTCACCCTGCTGTTCACCATGCTATTCACCATGCTATTCACCCTGCTATTCACCATGCTATTCACCCTGCTGTTCACCCTGCTATTCACCGTGCTATTCACCCTGCTGTTCACCGTGCTATTCACCCTGCTGTTCACCCTGCTATTCACCCTGCTGTTCACCCTGCTGTTCACCATGCTATTCACCCTGCTGTTCACCATGCTATTCACCATGCTGTTCACCATGCTATTCACCATGCTATTCACCCTGCTGTTCACCCTGCTATTCACCATGCTATTCACCCTGCTGTTCACCCTGCTATTCACCCTGCTATTCACCCTGCTGTTCACCATGCTATTCACCCTGCTGTTCACCATGCTATTCACCATGCTATTCACCCTGCTGTTCACCCTGCTGTTCACCCTGCTATTCACCATGCTATTCACCATGCTGTTCACCCTGCTATTCACCATGCTATTCACCCTGCGGTTCACCATGCTATTCACCCTGCTGTTCACCCTGCTATTCACCCTGCTGTTCACCCTGCTATTCACCATGCTGTTCCCCCTGCTGTTCACCATGCTATTCACCATGCTGTTAACCCTGCTGTTCACCATGCTGTTCACCCTGCTGTTCACCCTGCTGTTCACCCTGCTATTCACCCTGCTATTCACCCTGCTGTTCACCCTGCTGTTCACCATGCTATTCACCCTGCTATTCACCCTGCTATTCACCCTGCTGTTCACCCTGCTATTCACCATGCTGTTCACCCTGCTATTTACCCTGCTGTTCACCCTGCTGTTTACCCTGCTATTCACCCTGCTATTCACCCTGCTATTCACCATGCTATTCACCCTACTATGCACTATGCTGTTCACCCTGCTGTTCACCATGCTATTCACCATGCTGTTCACCATGCTATTCACCATGCTATTCACCCTGCTGTTCACCCTGCTATTCACCCTGCTGTTCACCATGCTGTTCACCCTGCTGTTCACCTTGCTATTCACCCTGCTGTTCACCATGCTATTCACCCTGCTATTCACCCTGCTGTTCACCCTGCTATTCACCCTGCTGTTCACCCTGCTATTCACCCTGCTGTTCACCCTGCTATTCACCCTGCTGTTCACCCTGCTATTCACCATGCTGTTCACCCTGCTGTTCACCCAGCTATTCACCATGCTATTCACCCTGCTGTTCACCCTGCTATTCACCCTGCTATTCACCCTGCTTTTCACCCTGCTATTCACCCTGCTGTTCACCCTGCTATTCACCCTGCTATTCACCATGCTGTTCACCATGCTATTCACCATGCTATTCACCCTGCTATTCACCATGCTATTCACCATGCTATTCACCCTGCTATTCACCATGCTATTCACCCTGCTATTCACCCTGCTATTCACCCTGCGGTTCACCATTTAATTAACTGAGCCCTAATATTCTGAACCCTTCTCTCCATAAATTCTAGTGAGTCTGTCAAAAAATAAATAATTAAAGATAGGCCTACACTAAATTCAAAGGGATGGCTTCAGATATATTTACTGAAAAACATATTGAATGAAAACTCCACGAGAAAATCTGTTGGCCAGCAATTGGGAGATTTTTCATCGGTTGAATTAAATTAATTCAGTGCGCCAAGGGAACCATGCCTGCAAAGCCTGTTATGCACCAGCACAAGATGAACACCAACTACTGAGAAGTGTGTAGGAAAGGCGTACATTTCCCAAGTCTGAGTCGGGCCCTTTGTGAATACAAGCGAATACAGGTGAATACATATATGGTGAGGAGAGAGAAGTAAAGGGAGGCGTTACCCGTCTGTACTCCTCCAGGTTGATGGTGCCGTCACTGTCTGTGTCATGCATGTTGAACAGAACTGAAGAGACAATAAAGAGGAACAAGCTTAACAGTATGTTTTTTACCAAATATTTTCTCCCCAAAGATAGTGTAACTTAAGGGTCTCTTACTATCATTGTTCAGGGGAAGGATATGACTCTAAGGGCCTATTCCACATGTAGGAGGAAGTAATGAACGATTAGAAAAAAATTGGTCTCTGAGATTCAGCCATGATTATGAGGATCAAGACAGACTGGTTGGTGCACTTTAGGCCCTATTTAGATTCTAGACAAGAGTATGATTACTGAACTGAAACGTTGTTAGAATTATATATATGCTTGAAGAATAGCCCTTCGAATAGCAACTCAGAATATGTGGTTTTTCTTCATTTATAAATCTTGGTGTTGA
The DNA here is from genome assembly GCF_029448725.1 of Salvelinus fontinalis. NCBI lineage: Eukaryota > Metazoa > Chordata > Actinopteri > Salmoniformes > Salmonidae > Salvelinus > Salvelinus fontinalis. The sequence continues at coordinate 37,072,619 of NC_074692.1, forward strand.
CTTAGTATCAAACCCATGTATTCTGCATGACTCAAGACCACGTTAGCTCACCGAGTTAAAGCCTAGGCATTAGCCCAGGGTACTAACACAAGTCTTAGACAATCTTACTTTACTCATCACCAAACCAAACTCACATCGTAGTTTCTCCCTCCTCAGGTTCTCCCTCTCCTCCTCCGTTAGGCCCATGGCTGCTGGGCGGAAGTGAGTCATCACCATAAGGAACTCCTCAAAGCCAATCTCCTGGACTGTACCCGTCTCATTCTGATGGAGGTTTCTGTATCAGGTATACAGAGGAGGCATTTAGCTGGTTAAACCAGAGGACAGGGTTCAGTTTGGTTCAACCAAACAATTAGAGAGGCATAGAGTTACAGTTACATGGCAATTCACTGACTGCCATGTGCTGAACATGCTTCACGACTAAAGCCTTAATAGCATCACTGATTACTTCATGAACAAAACTCGTGTCTATGTGTAATAACTTGGTTATAACAGTCCATGGCAGTAAAGATGTATTGCATGAGTGATTTCAATATTTTCAAATATTTTTTACATTTTATATATTTTTTACCCCTTTTTCTCCCCAATTTCGTGGTATCCAATTGGTAGTTACAGTCTTGTCTCATCACTGCAACTCCCATAAAGACTCGGGAGAGGCGAAGGTCGAGAGCCGTGCGTCCTCCGAAACACAACCCAACCAAGCCGTACTGCTTCTTGACACAATGCCCACTTAACCCGGAAGTCAGCCACCACCAATGTGTCGGAGGATATTTTCAATATTACACTTTGGCTAAATACTCACCTTTTATCAAAGAATGCATTAATAATTTGAGCCCGGATTGGATTGTTATCTAGAGCAGGGATGCTGGCCAAATCCTCTCGACTGCAGAAGAAACATGATATGACAATACGTTAGTAACAAGTCAACAGCAAAACAGAAAACATGATATGACAGTTATTTACCTCTATTAATCAAAGTTAAAGGGTGTCTTTTTTCTAAAGGTCAAGGTTATTGTTCTGTCAATACATATTATTTAAATTCAGTACAGTATAGAATATCAAAATAAATACTTGTACACTCCCTCTCCTTTCTTTTTAAAGGGAAGGCATGTGCAATCTATCACTATGTCACTATGCAAGGCAACCTGCCAATGATGAGTGATTGTGTGTGTGATTGTGTGTGCGCCTATGTCTGTGTTTGTCCATAACATACATACCCACAATGCAACACATTCAAAAGGACTTAGCAGGCACTATTTTAGGCCTAGATTCAATCAGATCATGCGTTGACCGGCGATAGCCGACACCCGCATGGCTGATGTTTTGGAGGTGTCGGAGGTGGAACTGCCGAGCAGCTGCTCTTGTTCATTGTCACGAAGCCACACTCATCCCACTAATATTAGTTCAGAAGGAGAACGTGTGGGCGATATAGAAATAATGACACTCACATTTAACTAATTAAACAAAATTATGAGGATTTCTATCGGCCTAATCGAGGTGTAGATTACATCTCACATTCAAGTGTTCAAACTTGTAAACAAGGCTGCATGAGATTTCTCATAATGCGACTCTGTGCAGGCAGGTGTAGATTTATAAAGGTGGGAGCACATGCATTGTCAAGGTCTCCATTCTTACTGTTCAACTTAAGTTTAACACTTACCAAATAGAAGTTTCTTTGGCATCTCATGTTCGCTTTAGGTATTATGCCAAGAGCTGCTTGTGGATTTGACAGCTCTAACACAGTTTCACCTCCGACACCGCCAAAACAACCGCTATGTGGATGTCGGCTAAAGCGGATCTGATTGAATAGTACCCTTAGTTTAGGTAAATAATACTCAACGTGTTTCAACGAAGAGGGGTGTGTTATGAATACAAGGATATGGGTAACAGACAATGATGGACTGACTATATGTTGGTGTTGGTGACTATATGTTGGTGTTGGTGACTATATGTTGGTGTTGGTGGACTGAATGATGGTGTTGGTGACTATATGTTGGTGTTGGTGGACTGAATGATGGTGTTGGTGACTGAATGATGGTGTTGGTGACTGAATGATGGTGTTGGTGACTGAATGATGGTGTTGGTGACTGAATGATGGTGTTGGTGACTATATGTTGGTGTTGGTGACTATATGTTGGTGTTGGTGACTGAATGATGGTGTTGGTGACTGAATGATGATGTTGGTGACTATATGTTGGTGTTGGTGACTGAATGATGGTGTTGGTGACTGAATGATGATGTTGGTGACTATATGTTGGTGTTGGTGACTGAATGATGGCGTTGGTGACTGAATGATGGTGTTGGTGACTATATGTTGGTGTTGGTGGACTGTATGATGGCGTTGGTGACTGAATGATGGTGTTGGTGACTGTATGATGGTGTTGGTGACTGAATGATGGTGTTGGTGACTATATGTTGGTGTTGGTGGACTGTATGATGGCGTTGGTGACTGAATGATGGCGTTGGTGGACTGTATGATGGCGTTGGTGACTGAATGATGGCGTTGGTGGACTGTATGATGGCGTTGGTGACTGAATGATGGTGTTGGTGGACTGAATGATGGTGTTGGTGACTGAATGATGGTGTTGGTGACTGAATGATGATGTTGGTGACTATATGTTGGTGTTGGTGACTATATGTTGGTGTTGGTGACTATATGTTGGTGTTGGTGGACTGAATGATGGTGTTGGTGACTATATGTTGGTGTTGGTGGACTGAATGATGGTGTTGGTGACTGAATGATGGTGTTGGTGACTGAATGATGGTGTTGGTGACTGAATGATGGTGTTGGTGACTGAATGATGGTGTTGGTGACTATATGTTGGTGTTGGTGACTGAATGATGGTGTTGGTGACTGAATGATGATGTTGGTGACTATATGTTGGTGTTGGTGACTGAATGATGGTGTTGGTGACTGAATGATGATGTTGGTGACTATATGTTGGTGTTGGTGGACTGAATGATGGTGTTGGTGACTATATGTTGGTGTTGGTGGACTGAATGATGGTGTTGGTGACTGAATGATGGTGTTGGTGACTGAATGATGGTGTTGGTGACTGAATGATGGTGTTGGTGACTGAATGATGGTGTTGGTGACTATATGTTGGTGTTGGTGACTGAATGATGGTGTTGGTGACTGAATGATGATGTTGGTGACTATATGTTGGTGTTGGTGACTGAATGATGGTGTTGGTGACTGAATGATGATGTTGGTGACTATATGTTGGTGTTGGTGACTGAATGATGGCGTTGGTGACTGAATGATGGTGTTGGTGACTATATGTTGGTGTTGGTGGACTGTATGATGGCGTTGGTGACTGAATGATGGTGTTGGTGACTGTATGATGGTGTTGGTGACTGAATGATGGTGTTGGTGACTATATGTTGGTGTTGGTGGACTGTATGATGGCGTTGGTGACTGAATGATGGCGTTGGTGGACTGTATGATGGCGTTGGTGACTGAATGATGGCGTTGGTGGACTGTATGATGGCGTTGGTGACTGAATGATGGTGTTGGTGGACTGAATGATGGTGTTGGTGACTGAATGATGGTGTTGGTGACTGAATGATGGTGTTGGTGACTGAATGATGGTGTTGGTGGACTGAATGATGGTGTTGGTGACTGAATGATGGTGTTGGTGACTGAATGATGGTGTTGGTGACTGAATGATGGTGTTGGTGACTGAATGATGGTGTTGGTGGACTGAATGATGGTGTTGGTGACTATATGTTGGTGTTGGTGGACTGAATGATGGTGTTGGTGACTATATGATGGCGTTGGTGGACTGTATGAGGGCGTTGGTGGACCGTATGAGGGCGTTGGTGGACCGTACGAGGGCGTTGGTGGACCGTATGAGGGCGTTGCTGGACCGTGTGAGGGCGTTGCTGGACCGTATGAGGGCGTTGGTGGACCGTATGAGGGCGTTGGTGGACCGTATGAGGGCGTTGCTGGACCGTGTGAGGGCGTTGCTGGACCGTATGAGGGCGTTGCTGGACCGTGTGAGGGCGTTGGTGGACCGTATGAGGGCGTTGGTGGACCGTATGAGGGCGTTGCTGGACCGTGTGAGGGCGTTGCTGGACCGTGTGAGGGCGTTGGTGGACCGTATGAGGGCGTTGGTGGACCGTATGAGGGCGTTGGTGGACCGTGTGAGGGCGTTGGTGGACCGTATGAGGGCGTTGGTGGACCGTATGAGGGCGTTGGTGGACCGTATGAGGGCGTTGGTGGACCGTACGAGGGCGTTGGTGGACCGTACGAGGGCGTTGGTGGACCGTGTGAGGGCGTTGGTGGACCGTGTGAGGGCGTTGGTGACTATATGATGGCGTTGGTGGACCGTATGAGGGCGTTGGTGGACCGTGTGAGGGCGTTGGTGGACCGTATGAGGGCGTTGGTGGATCGTACGAGGGCGTTGGTGGACCGTATGAGGGCGTTGCTGGACCGTGTGAGGGCGTTGGTGGACCGTATGAGGGCGTTGGTGGACCGTGTGAGGGCGTTGCTGGACCGTGTGAGGGCGTTGGTGGACCGTATGAGGGCGTTGGTGGACCGTATGAGGGCGTTGGTGGACCGTGTGAGGGCGTTGGTGGACCGTATGAGGGCGTTGGTGGACCGTATGAGGGCGTTGCTGGACCGTGTGAGGGCGTTGGTGGACCGTATGAGGGCGTTGGTGGATCGTATGAGGGCGTTGGTGGACCGTACGAGGGCGTTGGTGGACCGTATGAGGGCGTTGGTGGATTGTGTGAGGGAGTTGGTGACAATACCTTAGTGTCTCCTCATTGTTACTCAGCTGTCTGAATCTCTTGTTGATGTTGCCAATCTGCTCCAGGGAAACTGTAAGATACCAATCACAGTAGTTTAGAGCATATTAGCATTAGCAATTTATCAGTAGTGAGCCACTTAAGACTTAAAGTCCTAATAACTTGAGAGTATTCTATTTCCAGATACACCACCCTCCTAGACTGGTTGGATATCTTTACACTGCTTTTAATTTTCATTCAAGCTTTCCTTCTGGATTCTATCTGTTGTGAAATGCAAAACATGTAAATGAGCTGTAGCAAGAAATAAGGTGCAAACAGGTACAGAACAGATACACCTGTTCAGAACTGGGACAACAATGGGCCTACGACACAATCAGCCTGATGATAAAAACACAATCAGCCTGATGATAAAAACACAATCAGCCTGATGGAAAAACAAACACAAGGGTGTGATTATATTTGCATTCAAAGGGAACATTGAATTATTGACTTACGTGTGGGCTAATGTCTTCACATGAGCATTTGAATGTTATGGTTGCTAGATACAGTTATAGAACCACAGATTGTGATATTTGGAAGAGGTTATTTGGAGGATATTTGGAAGAGGTTATTTAGCCGACAATAGTGTTTATTTTAAAAGAGGAACTTGCTTCTCCTCTCAGTGCCTGTTAAGAGCACATACTCAAATGGATATTTACAGGAGCAACAACTACTGTATGTGAATGTGCTTCAGTAACCACAGAACAACAGGCTACCACAAACTAGACTTTGCACAGGCAGGTGTACAGATTCATGTAGGTGGCGGTGCATTCATTGTCAAGATCTCCATTCTCACTTTACACACATGGTAATAAACTTAAGTTGGAATTTTATTGGAAACGGTCCATGATCAATCAGAGTAATATTATCAGTCTTCATTGAACTCTCTCACCGCTCTCTTCTGAAAATCAGTCATCCCGTTTATGAAAGCAGCCAGCTGATAAGATTAACAGATTAATGTTTCAAACACCTAGCTACTGCTTCAAACCTGTACTTCATCCACGTGTTATACACTGAGGGGAAGCAAACCTGTACTTCATCCACGTGTTATACACTGAGGGGAAGCAAACCTGTACTTCATCCACGTGTTATACACTGAGGGGAAGCAAACCTGTACTTCATCCACGTGTTATACACTGAGGGGAAGCAAACCTGTACTTCATCCACGTGTTATACACTGAGGGGAAGCAAACCTGTACTTCATCTACGTGTTATACACTGAGGGGAAGCAAACCTGTACTTCATCCACGTGTTATACACTGAGGGGAAGCAAACCTGTACTTCATCCACGTGTTATACACTGAGGGGAAGCAAACCTGTACTTCATCCACGTGTTATACACTGAGGGGAAGCAAACCTGTACTTCATCTACGTGTTATACACTGAGGGGAAGCAAACCTGTACTTCATCTACGTGTTATACACTGAGGGGAAGCAAACCTGTACTTCATCCACGTGTTATACACTGAGGGGAAGCAAACCTGTACTTCATCCACGTGTTATACACTGAGGGGAAGCAAACCTGTACTTCATCTACGTGTTATACACTGAGGGGAAGCAAACCTGTTCTTCATCCACGTGTTATACACTGAGGGGAAGCAAACCTGTACTTCATCCACGTGTTATACACTGAGGGGAAGCAAACCTGTACTTCATCCACGTGTTATACACTGAGGGGAAGCAAACCTGTTCTTCATCCACGTGTTATACACTGAGGGGAAGCAAACCTGTACTTCATCCACGTGTTATACACTGAGGGGAAGCAAACCTGTACTTCATCTACGTGTTATACACTGAGGGGAAGCAAACCTGTTCTTCATCCACGTGTTATACACTGAGGGGAAGCAAACCTGTACTTCATCCACGTGTTATACACTGAGGGGAAGCAAACCTGTACTTCATCCACGTGTTATACACTGAGGGGAAGCAAACCTGTTCTTCATCCACGTGTTATACACTGAGGGGAAGCAAACCTGTACTTCATCCACGTGTTATACACTGAGGGGAAGCAAACCTGTACTTCATCCACGTGTTATACACTGAGGGGAAGCAAACCTGTACTTCATCCACGTGTTATACACTGAGGGGAAGCAAACCTGTACTTCATCCACGTGTTATACACTGAGGGGAAGCAAACCTGTACTTCATCCACGTGTTATACACTGAGGGGAAGCAAACCTGTACTTCATCCACGTGTTATACACTGAGGGGAAGCAAACCTGTACTTCATCCACGTGTTATACACTGAGGGGAAGCAACACTTTTCACTTCCAAAAATACTGTGATATTTGTTTGACTGTCAATTAATTTTTAGATACATAATTGACAGTGTAATATTGAAATCACAAATGATAATTTTATTCTTTTCACTATAAAGTAAAAAATCGGACTATAGAGTAAGCTGTAACATCAACATATTAATCTTGCATGGAGCCATATTGGCAAGTTGCATGACATTCTATACATCTGGTTGAATAAACAGTGGTCCCTCTGTCCTTACCTACCACCCTCTAATCAGATTTTAAATGGAATGACAGAAGGACAATCCAACTATTGTCTATTCATGTGAAAACAGCTGGAATACAGCATCTTATTCTGTGCTCTTCAGAAGACTGACCAAAGTAATGCGACTATGCAATTCAGAATTCTAGTTTGAAATATGAAATGAGGAGGCACTTCTAGATTTGCTACACTGCCCCGGTCAACTGTAAGTGCTGTTATTGTGAAGTGGATACATCTAGGAACAACAGCGGCTCAGCCGTGAAGTGGTAGGCCACACAAGCTCACAGAACGGGATCGCCAGGTGCTGAAGTGCGTAGCACGTACAAATTGTCTGTCCTTGGTTGCAACACTCACTACTGGGTTCCAAACTGCCTCTGGAAGCAACTTCAGCACAATAACTGTTTTTCGGGAGCTTCATGCAATGATTTTACTTTTGCCTGGCAGCCGCGCACACAAGCCTAAGATCACCATGCGCAATGCCAAGCATCGGCTGGAGTGGTGTAAAGCTCACCGCCATTGGACTCTGGAGCAGTGAAAACGTGTTCACTGGAGTGATGAATAACGCTTCACCATCTGGCAATCTAATAGACGAATCTAGGTTTTGCGCATGCCAGGAAAATGCTACCTGCACCAATGCATAGTGCCAACTGTAAAGTTTGGTGGAGGAGAAATAATGATCTGGGGCTGTTTTTCATGGTTCGGGCTAGGCCAATTAGTTCCAGTGAAGGGGAATCTTAACGCTATAGCATACAAAGACATTCTAGACAACCCTGTGCTTTCAACTCTGCGGCAACAGTTTGGGGAAAATGTTCCTGTTTCAGCATGACAATGGCCCCATGCACAATGCGAGGTCCATACAGAAATTGTTTTTCGAGATCGGTGTGGAAGAACTTTACTGGCCTGCACAGAGCCCTGACCATCGAACACCTTTGGGATGAATTGGAACGCCAACTGCGAGCCAGGCCTAATCGCCCAACATTACCCGACCTCACTAATGCTCTTGTGGCAGAATGGAAGCAAGTCCCTGCAGCAATGTTCCAACATATAGTGGAAAGTCTTCCCAGAAGAGTGGAGGCTGTTATAGCAGTAAAGGGATTACCAACTCCATGTTAATGCCCATGATTTTGGAATATGTTCAGTGAGCAGGTGTCCACATACTTTTGGTCATGTAGAGTATTTTTCCCTTCTTCAAAGTTTAGGCTATTTATTGATAAATAGTTATTTTGCATTTGATTATAATCAAATAGAAAGTGAAATAAAACTGTTTGAGTATTGTAAAGCCTAGGCTACTTACATCCAGTTCGATCAGCCATATCTTGGAACTCGTGTTCAGTGCCCGCAGACTGCGAGGCTCCCATTGCGATTATTCTCAAAAGAGCTGCAATTGCGCATTAAAGGTTTTTCAGGAGCGCGCTATGATCTTAACCGCAGGTAAAACTCCTTGAGTTGTACTGTCCTCACTAGTACCAAGAAGCTCTTTCCTCTGCTTTTCATAAGTTAGTGTAACAGATGTATAGTGTACTCTCCATGCGTTGTGTTTTATAATAATAAATAACTTCGGCCAGTGGTCCCAGTTGAGCATCATTTATTTCTGCTGTTGTTAAATGGGAAACAGCACGTTAGTTGTGCAGGGCTTAACAGTGTTGATGGCTGTCGATGACAAAATCCCTTGCATCACATTTTCATACTGGGAAGACCAAAATACAAAAATACAATACAAAATATAACATGTATAAATACCTGTTGTTAAATGGGAAACAGCACGTTAGTTGTGCAGGGCTTAACAGTGTTGATGGCTGTCGATGACAAAATCTGTAGCATGAAGACAACTGTGTTAGCCGTGGCTTATGTGACCATGACATCGGTGTATGCTAGCTAACACAATTATTTACAGCAATCATATGCCAAAGCACATCCCAGAAAGCCCCTCAATCCCTAACAGGTACCATATACCCACACATGTATAAAATCAGTAACGTACAGCAAACTTGTACACATTGTAAAATAGAAAATAGAAAACAGTATTCAGAACGTGACCTACCCCTTGCATCACATTTTCATACTGGGAAGACCTGACGTTCGCGATCTCCCCCTATCTGCAAGTGGGGCCAATCACAACACCCCTTATTGTCATCAGAATTGAACTAACCAATAAGAATGCTTGAACATCAAATACACATTTCTTTAGAGGCAAGTGGAAACATAACCAACCCTGTTACATTCTCCCCTGCTGAATTACACTTGCATACTACAAAGAAACTAAATGAGGTATGCAATACCTTGCAATACATATGTCACCAAATATTCCAGTGCAAAGACTATTCTCTAAAGAGAATTAGGGGAATTCAAAGACCCCGTAGGAAAACATGCCTGTTACATGTTCAGTACACTCAGTGACAACAAGAACCTCAGACAGAAAAACCTTGGCCTACATGACCCCTGACCCATTACCTCTATAGGGTCTCTTGAACGTTAAAAGTAAAAAAAAAAAAATTGTGGCTACAGACTTGGATTCTAATCCTACACCCACACAGGTACTCTAATGAATTCTGTATGAAAAACCCTCTGTGTCTGCATAGTCTCAATGAGTCTCACTGGGCGTTTCCTAACTCGACCAGCCCCTGACCTGACAGTCCTAACAGAGTTATCATTACGTTTAACCTGTTCAACTACAACCACCATTGGTGGGTCACTGTCCACAGTCGATGGGTAGTCAAGGTCAAGGGTTCTGTGACTGTTGCTGGAACTTGTGCCACCAGTGGCATCTTCAGAATGTCTTTCTTCCTCAGAGGGTTCGGACATTTCTTCACCAAAGGTTAGCTCTGACATGCTTGTGCCACCAGTGGCACCCTCAGAATGTGGTGAGTTCTGAGGGTCCCTCGCCAGTGGCCCATCTTCCAGCACATCTGGGGTCTCTTTTTCAGAGGGCTCCGACTGTGTTTCCTCCGAGGTCTGTTCTGATACCCACACACTAGTCCTCTCACCAACGTCCATTTCTGGTATATCATTCATGGATGAGTCCTCCATCTCCTCACTCGGATCCTCACGGTCTCCCGTATTAGATGTCTCTAAGGCAGTGTCAGGGAGAGGCAAGAAGTTTACAGGCATTATCAGATTACGGTGTACCGTTTTCTCCTGGCCAGTCGACATGTTCTGTATCTTGAAGATGTGGATGTCACTATTCTTCTCCGTAACAATATAGAGGTTGTTCTCCCAGCGATCCGCCAGCTTCCTCTTTCCACGTTCACCCTTATTCGCCAGCAGCACCCGATCACCGACCTCCACTGGAGCTCCTCTGATCTTCCTGTTGTAGAGGCCCGCATGCCTCTTCAGCTGTTTGGTTGCCGACAACTGTACAGTCTCCATGGCCTCCCTCAGGTCTCTCGTCAGGGACTTGACGTACTCATCATAGTCTACAACATTTGAGTCTTGTAGCACCGTACCAAACATCATGTCGACAGGCAGACGTGGGGTTCTCCCAAACATCAACTGGAAAGGGGCGTGGCCCGTGGTTTCATGGACTGTACAGTTGTAGGCGAAGGTCAACGACTTCAGCTTCTGGGGCCACCTGTGCTTCGCTCTCGTAGGTAAAGCCCTGATCATGTTTCCCAGCGTTCTATTGAACCTTTCGACTCCCCCGTTCCCCATCGGATGGTAGGGAGTTGTGTGCGACTTCTGGACTCCTGCAGCACTCAACAACTCAGCAATCAATTTACTTTCAAAGTTGGCCCCTTGGTCGGAATGGATACGACGAGGAAAACCATACACACAGAAGATGTTGTTCCACAGCTGAAGGGCCACTGCTTTAGCTGATTGGTTCGGACACAAGAAGGCATGGGCCATCTTAGTAAAATGATCAGTGACAACCAGAACATCCAAGGACTTGTTGTTGGAGTCTTCAGCAGACCAGAAGTCCACACACACCAACTCGAGGGGCTCAGTTGTGATGATGTTCTCCAGTGGAGCTCTGGCCTCTGGCTCGGGGGCCTTACTGAACACACACCTCTTGCAGGTCTTGACATACTCTCTCACATCCGACTCCAGACCATGCCAGAAGAACCTCTGTCTCGTCAAGTACAACGTCCGCTGTTGCCCCTGATGACCAGCTTCATCGTGGACACCCTTCAAAACTGTCGCCCTCATTGAGGTGGGTACTACATACTGGTACGTCTTCCTCTTTGACAGCAAACTTTTGGTAACGCGATATAGTACACCCATTTTCAGAGTGAGCTTCTCCCAGGTCTTCAGAATCCGCAGAGCCTCGATTGGTTCATGGCCACGTTCCCTCCTAGAAGGTCTACGGCCCCTGTCCACGTAGAAGACAACTCTGGCGAGTGCATCATCCTGGCGCTGCTTTGATATCAGGTCGTCACGGGACAGCACTCTCACATCTGACATCTCAGATGGCACCAATGACTGAGTGAGCTGAGGCAGTAGCAGCGCACAGTTCTGTAGACCAGCCTCCTCTTGCGACCTCAGGATTGCTGACACCGCTTCCTTTGACAGAGAACCAGGAGAAGGGTAGGAGGTAGTTTGGCAGTCCATGACAATTTCACAGGCCTCTGCCTCAATTGACGGTGAGCAGCTTTCGAGGTCGAATGGGTGGTTCGACCAGCGGAACACATCTTGCACCTTCTCAGCATGTACTCCCGCAGCTTCTTCCAGCAAGGCCTTGTATGGAACCCTTGTGATGCGGTGGAGAGCGCTCGGCTGCACAAATGGCTGTCTACTGAGTGCATCAGCAATGACATTTTTGGGACCGGGGATGTACTTTATGTCAAACTCGAATGGGGCGAGTTTAGCAACCCATCTCTGTTCACAGGCGTCCAATTTGGGCTTGGACAGGATGTATGTTAATGGGTTGTTGTCTGTCCATACAGTAAAAGGCTTGCCCCTTAGCCAATGACTAAACTTCTCACAGACTGCCCAGCGTAAAGCAAAAAACTCTAACCTATGGGCAGGATACTTTGACTGTGCATAAGTAAGAGATTTGCTAGCGAATGCTACGGGCCTGGCTGCAGACCCATCCTCTGGCACTTGGGATAGGACAGCACCTAATCCATTACTAGATGCGTCTACAGACAGCAAGAAAGGTCTACTAAAATCAGGGTGGGCTAGCATGACCTGATCGAGGAGAGCTTGTTTCAACTGACTAAAGGCCTGTTTGCACTCACCAGTCCAGTCTGCTGCTGTGAGTTTCCTATTTATTCTTCTTTTCCTCTTTCCTTTCCCATGGCGTGGTGCCTTCGTCCCAGTTGTCAGCCCATGCAGCGGCTTAGCGATGGTGGAGCACCCCTCAATGAACTGCTGGTAATAGACTATCATTCCGAGAAAGGACCGAATCTTCCCCTGGGAGGGCACGTCCGTGTTATCCTCCATGAGATCCTTCTCTGTCATCCCTGCAATAGCCTTCACTTTTTCCGGGTCTGTGGCCACACCTCCTTCACTGATGACATGCCCCAAGAACCGCACTGACCTCTTCATGAAATGGCATTTCTTTGGAGCCAATTTCAGATTATGGGCCTTCAGACGCTCAAAAACGGACTCCAAGCGTTGCAATCCAAGTTCTTCAGTCGGGGCAAAAACCAGCACATCGTCCAGGTAGCATAGAAGGCTAGAAAAATTTTGATCCCCAAAAATGCTCAACATCATCCTCATGAATGTAGCTGGGCTATTGCACAGTCCTTGTGGAAGACGGTTATATTCATATAACCCAAAAGGAGAAGTGAAGGCTGTAAACTTCTTGTCGTCTTCATGCACCTCCACATTGTAGTAGCCTGAGGTCAAATCCATTGTAGAGAAGAAGGCATTGCCACCCAGGGCCGCCAGAGCATCAGCTTGGTGAGGTAGAGGGTGAGCATCCTTTACGGTGCGAGCATTGAGCCATCGGAAGTCTGTACACAGTCTCAGATCGCCAGACTTCTTCCAGACCAGCACGAGCGGGGAGGCATACTCACTGCTGGATTTCCTGATTATCTCTCGCTCTTCCATTTCATCCAAGGCCTGCCTGAGCTTGTCATAATGGTTAGGGGAGAGCCTACGGTAAGGTAGCCTGAAAGGCTTAGTGTCACTGAGTCTGATGCGATGGACATATCCAGTAGCCTTCCCGCAGTCTAGTTTGTTCCGGGAGAAGATACACTCGTAGCGGGCTATTAGCTGAACTAGCCGGGCCTTACACTGTTGCGACAACTGAGTGGACTCAATGTCAATGTCACTTAGCCCTAACTCATGCAACACCTCACTTGTCACTCTGTGCGGTTTTACAGCACTGTCAACGGTCAAGCTATCTCCACTACCATTGTCAAAGTCTTGATTGTCATCCATTTTGTGTACCTGCTGCACCAGGGGGACCGGTTCGACAGTGGGCCCATCTATGTAGTCAGTGTCAAAGTCCTCTAATGCCATGCAAGGAAAAACATCCGCTATCTTGGCATTGCGTCTCACTGTTACTGGCTTTGGTGAGGGATTGATAACTTTGACAGGGACCCAGCCATCGCTCCACAATGTCGCTACAGTTCTCCCCACTAGAATGTTTTTTGGTCTTGAGCGTGCCCTCGTAGGCTCAATAACGACAGCACTGCCCGCAGATACATTTTGAGGCGTACACAACCGGCCCCAGACTAAATGTTCCTGCATGGGCTCCAATGTGACCGCCCGCTTCAGCCTTACCGTGCCCACTCTTTCTGGCACTTCTGTCCCTGTCCATCTCTCTACATTAGCCAGCAGACGGAACAGTTTGTCATCTCCATTGTGTTCAGATGATGACATCTTCTCCCAGAAGTCACCGGTCGTCTTCAGCTCCCTGATGAGGTGTTTTATCACGTTGCTGCCTAGGATGAGCTCATCACGTTGGCCATCCACTACTAGAACAGGGACAGAGACACTGCTGCCATACACAGACAGATTCAATTCACACACACCTACAGGCTTGGTCTTCAACCCCCCGCAGCCAACCAACACCACTTCAGTCGGACTGAGGGAGCCACTCTTGAGCACACCTGCTTTCTCAAGGCGTGGCACCACTGTAGAGCTCAATGTGCATGCCATAGAACCGCTGTCAATCATAGCGCTCACCTCTATAACATCCCCCAGTAACACACTAGTATAGAAGAGTTCATCGTTGTGGAGCACTCTCTGTGTATTTTGCATAATGACTTTTTCGTTCGACTTGACTTCATCACAAACACTTGAATATATTGACTCTAAATCTACAACACTATCGAATTGGGGCACCTCACAAGGCCCAGCACTTCCCCCCACCCAGTGCGGGCCAGCCAGTTTTCCTGTCGCTGTGTCGTGTTGCTGTTTGATGGAGCGACGGGAATTACATTCCCGACGTGTGTGCCCAGCTGCATAACAGAGGAAGCATAGGTGGTTAGAATAACAATGATCCATTGTGCTGTGGTTCGCATCCCCACACACTTTGCATTGCAAAGGCGGGTTCTCCCTTCTGGGCCTCCTCTGGAAACGGTTATTATAGCCGCCTACAGGTTGCTGAGGCCTCTGCTCCAAGACCCGTTCAAGCATGCCCATCACACGATCCAATGCCTCGGATGAGTTATTTGTGGGCTGCTGCAAGGGGTCCGGACAGTTTGCAACAGCCGACACTGGCCTACTTACTTCCTGCGTCAGTGTGGTGACCAGTGGGGCCAGCCGCAAGGGACTTGGAGCCTTACACTTCCTCTGGTACTCCTCCAGCCTGTCATGGACCTCCGCAGCCGTCCACTCATGCAATGGTTTGCACATGAATATCAATGACAGCTCTGGGTTCGGACAGTGCTTGATGAACATGACAGTCAGAACACGTGATGGATTGTCTAGCTCCTTGTTCTGCCTCTTCAAACAGTCCTCTGCCACCTCTATGGCTCTGTTCAGTCTGATCCAGTAATCAAACGGAGTCTCACCTTCCATTGGCAACGTAGAATAAACATCAGCTAGGGGCATGTCAGAGTTGATTGTGTCGCTAAAGTGATGCTTCAGAATGTCAAAAACCGGTCTAGGGCCCTGGCTTAAGTCAACTGGGTTACTGCGTAGGCTTACTCTTACCACGTCACGTGCCCGCCCTTTCAGCTTACCCAAAACTTCATCTGACCTCTCCTGCCCACCATAGCCCTTCTTCTGCATGTACACTAACATGGTCTCCTCCCACTCATGCACTGTGCATTCCTCTGAACCATCCCCCCTGAAACACACTGGTTCCCTGACATCATTTTCCACCACTACATTTAGACTAGAGCTGGCCCCAACCTTGGTACCACCAACATAATCAACCTTCTGTCCCACCCCATCTCCCATAGCCTTTGATTCCAAACAAGAGGCAATATTTTCACCTATGGAGTAACCTATCTGCTTAACAATGTCCGCCAGGAAATCCATAGACACATCCTCCTTCCTAGGATTAGGTGAAACTGGCTCGAATGCACTGAGTTGAGGTAGCTCTAAATCATGTGGAAGGTGCACACTTGCCTGCGTAGTTGGCCTGGCCAGAGGTGTGGAAGTAACTGGAGAAATAGCTGCCCCCCTACCCACTGGCAGTGAAGGGTTAAACATGAAAACTCCCCTACCTCTCCCAAAACTTTCCATTTTTAAAATAAATTAAAAAATAATAATAATTTGTTTTGTTTTGTTGTTGTAAATATTAAGTCCCCCCCAAAAAATATGAAAATTATCACAATCAATATTAACACTTCTATAAAATCAGCTTGAACATAATGCACTCAAAATAAAAGTTCAGTAGTAGTTGTCTAACAAGACCAAGAATCAACACAGAAAAGTTACAAGAAACGCCTTAATAGTTGTCGCCACCGTGTGGTAGAAAATGGCATCACCCTCACGTTAATTGGCTTACGAAGGTCACTAGCGTAACAGCCCAATTACATCACTAAATAATCATAACATCAACACATACAACTAATAAACAGTATATTATATTCCCCACTCACTCATGCTACCAGGAGCTTCCTGAGAACTCCACTTGCGCAGAATGCAAAACCTAGGCCTTAGGCGTGTATCAGCAACCACAGTACTTCTTGAAGCCAGGTCTCCGATCCCTCCACGTGACGTCCGGCGAAGACAAGAAGACGAGTCACGGCACCAGTGTAACAGATGTATAGTGTACTCTCCATGCGTTGTGTTTTATAATAATAAATAACTTCGGCCAGTGGTCCCAGTTGAGCATCATTTATTTCTGCTGTTGTTAAATGGGAAACAGCACGTTAGTTGTGCAGGGCTTAACAGTGTTGATGGCTGTCGATGACAAAATCCCTTGCATCACATTTTCATACTGGGAAGACCAAAATACAAAAATACAATACAAAATATAACATGTATAAATACCTGTTGTTAAATGGGAAACAGCACGTTAGTTGTGCAGGGCTTAACAGTGTTGATGGCTGTCGATGACAAAATCTGTAGCATGAAGACAACTGTGTTAGCCGTGGCTTATGTGACCATGACATCGGTGTATGCTAGCTAACACAATTATTTACAGCAATCATATGCCAAAGCACATCCCAGAAAGCCCCTCAATCCCTAACAGGTACCATATACCCACACATGTATAAAATCAGTAACGTACAGCAAACTTGTACACATTGTAAAATAGAAAATAGAAAACAGTATTCAGAACGTGACCTACCCCTTGCATCACATTTTCATACTGGGAAGACCTGACGTTCGCGATCTCCCCCTATCTGCAAGTGGGGCCAATCACAACACCCCTTATTGTCATCAGAATTGAACTAACCAATAAGAATGCTTGAACATCAAATACACATTTCTTTAGAGGCAAGTGGAAACATAACCAACCCTGTTACATTAGTTACATACTCTTTATTATGGTCCATTGGGAGAGACGCTGTGCTGACTTCCCCAAGGTCCTAAAACAGGAAACCATTGTGGAGGAATATATTTTTTTTTACATTAGACAATTCAGAATGAATCGACTCTGTCCTTGAATTAATTACTGGTAAATGTGATGGATGAACAATCATAGTCATTAATGGCAGAATGAGACTTTCATTTCAAATGTAATCTTTGCGTGTAGTAAAAAAGGCATTGTCATTGAGTATAACGTTACAGACCCTTATCTTTAAAAAACATATACCTACTATAATTTCAAGTCGGAGTACATTCTAGAAGAAATAACAGAAAAAAAACTGCAGTAGGCTTATGTAATAACACAGTCAAGACCAAAATAAAGATTGAAACATTTTATTTATATTTATTAAGTCTCACAACCCATTCCTGTTTCAAGTCATTGTAGTCCTGCAATGTTTCACTTGTAAATATACAGAATTTTTTAATAACACGTTCTAGAAATGTGAAAGTCATCCTTTCATAAGTGCATGAATCATTATTATAATGTAATGTGACAAGAAAAGAGGGACACCTTGTCAGTTGTACAACTGAATGTATTCAACTCATGTGTGAGGAGATACCGTAACGCTCATTTTCATACCGTAACGCTCATTTTCATACCTTTTCATACTGTAACACTCATTTTCATACTGTAACGTTCATTTTCATATGGTTTAATACTGTAAAGTTAATTTTTCATATTGTTTCATACTGCAAGTCTCATTTTCATACTGCAAGGTTCATTTCCATATTGTTTCATACTGTAAAGTACATTTTTATATTGTTTCATGTGGAAGTGGGAAGAGGTAGAGGGACTAGGGAGTCAAGTCTGGGAAGACCTCTTCTTGACAGATGTTGGAGAAAGTATATTGAGGTGGAGAGAGCGAGAGTAAGTGTTTCGATCTCAGTAAGTCTTCATGAAGTTAGAGAGAGAAAAGGGGCTTTGGCTTTGACTGGTGTTGGTTGGCAGGCGGTGGTACAGCACATGATCCTGGTACTGAAGCATTCATGGATCAGTATTCAAAATAAGCTCAGAGTAAGAGCGCTGATCTAGGACCAGTTTTGCCCTTAAGATCATAGTGAATAAGATAATATGGACAGGGGGAGGACCTGATCGTAGATCAGCACTTCCTACTCAGACTCGGTGAATACCGACGACCCTGATGGTTTTGGGGACAGGATGTTGTGTCAAGTAATGGAACTGGATGGGGAACAGAGGGCCCTGTCCAGAAACAACCCCTAGACCCTAGTAGTAGCTCCACCCTGCCCTATGATAGGCTAGTAGTAATGCCTCCCTGTCCTATGAAAGGCTAGTCATAGCGCCAACCTGCCACACAATAGGCTAGTAGCACCCTTAGCGGCATTGTCTGAAAGCGGATGTCTGGTTTTCAGGGATACAGTATTTTCAACCTAACTTCCATTTCCCCTGAAAAACGGAAGTGAGGACTCCGCTCAGGCATCTTTCCACGTTAGGTTAGGCTAGTAGTAGCTACAATCTGCCCTATGACAGGCTAGTTGTAATTCTGCCATATTGTTTATACACATCCAATCCTTTCAGATGTACCTGTGCCTAGGTGGTAGGAACTAGGGGTTGTTTTGAATGGGGCCGAGGAGTAGTGAAGGCTTAGCTATGTGGGCATGGTGTCCTGGTTCTCCTGGCTGCCCTGGTTCTCCTGGCTGCCCTGGTTCTCCTGGCTGCCCTGGTTCTCCTGGCTGCCCTGGTTCTCCTGGCTGCCCTGGTTCTCCTGGCTGCCCTGGTTCTCTTGGGAAGGTCCCTCTGGGCCGTTGGGGCTTTCCTGTTGCACTGAGCTGGGCATCAGTCTGTGGTAGAGGTCCCGTACGGTGCCCAGGGTCTCTGCCATGTCCTCTGGGTAGCGTGTCTGCAGCTCCTCGTTGGCAACATAGTGGCTGTCATGGAACTCTGAGAAGTAGCGTCCCACCTCCGGGTGAGCGATCTCCAGAGGGGCGGAATGGGGCTCTAGATTTTCTAGGAGACAAGAGAAAGAGGCATAAAGATACTAAGTATAGTATCATTTAACAGGAAATCTCAAACTGAGCCAAGGCAAGTTACTGTACAAGATAGCTGCATATTCTGTGTACATTTGAAAGTATATAGGCCTAGACCTTAGCAGCACCTTACTCATCCAGCATGTATAACTCCTCAATAAGCATTTCAAGTATTACATTTGTCATGTTTCTTCTCAGAATGCCTCCTTAACGAACTACCACTGCCCTGACATTGAGAATGACATACTGTACATGTGACTGAAAGATAATGTCTCTGGTATAGATGTACCCTGGGCAGCGTATCGGCAGGTGCCGTCCTGCACTAAGACGTTGTAGAAGGGTTGGTTAGCCCCGCTGGACAGCTGGTGGACCCTCATGGTGGTAATCCACTCCTGGCTCATGGTGCACTTGGGGTCCCAGCCATAGATAGCACAGTTATAGCCAGACCTGGAGAGAAGGGGGACAGTCACACAGTGTCACACATGGGGAAAGGGCACACTACAGGTTGTTAAATCACAATGATTATAATAAGTATTATTCCATAAATAGATATTCTGCCATTCAACAGAGTACAGTAGTTTTACATTGACAGTGTTAATCAACAGCAGAGGATGGCAGCTTTACCAGATAGAAGCTGGTGGAGGACAAACAGCTGATTCAGGGATGGATGGAAGGACAAACAGATGGAAAGATTGAGGGATTGATAGACAGGAAGGATTAACAGACAGACATGCAGACGGACTGTTTGCTCGTACAGGGAAGCAGGCAGGCAGGCAGGCAGACAGACTGTTTGCTCGGACAGGGAAGCAGGCAGGCAGGCAGGCAGACAGACTGCTCAGACTCACCTCTTGTGTTTCATGATGAGGCCTACACTGTACTGCAGCTCTAGGTGTTCGGGGGCGCTGCGTCTCTTCACCTCTGGCTCTACAGGCTGTTTCTTGTGCTGGATGTGTTCCAGGGTGTGTTGTACCAGATAACCCACTGCCCCGTGTTGGGACGGGTCCAACGCCTGGATGTGCTGCAGGATGTCGAGGACCTGGAAGAGGCAGGAGAGGGGTCAGACACCAGTCATTATCAGTTGGGGAAAGCTTGTCCTCTGCTCTGGACTGTAGTAACCAGGTAGAGGCAGGTAAACGGATAGAGCATTGAGCCAGTAACTAAAAGTTTGCTGGTTCGAAAACCTGACCGGACGAGGTGCAAAATATTATCTGCCTATGTGCCCTTGAGCAAGGCACTTAACCCTTATTTGCTCCAGGGGCGCCGTGTAAAACAACACATTTCACTGGACCTATCTGGTGTATGTGACAATACAACTTTTAAAAAGGAGAGGCAGACCAATTTTTTTTAAAACAAAATCTGCAGTATCAAAGCCAGGGTAAATCCATTTGGTCCAATTACAAGTACACTACATGGGCAAAAGTATGTGGACGCCTGCTCGTCAAACATCTCATTCCAAAATGGGAGTTGGTCCTCCCTTTGCTACTATAACAGCCTCCCCTCTTCTGGGAAGGCTGTCCACTAGATGTTGGAACAAGGTGTTCGATGAGGTTGAGCCAAGTTTTCCCACACTGAACATTTCCGTATGGACCTCGCTTTGTGCACGGGGCATTATCATGCTGAAACAGGAAAGGGCTTTCCTGGGAAGCACAGAATCATCTAGAATGTGATTGTATGCTGTAGCGTTAAGATTTCCTTTCACTGGAATTAAGGGGCCCAAAGCATGAAAAACAGCCCCAGACCATTATTCCTTCTCCAAAAAACTTTACAGTTGGCATTATGCATTTGGGCAGGTAGCGTTCTCTTGGCATCCGCCAAACCTAGATTCCTCTGTCGGACTGCTAGATGGTGAAGCGTGATTCATCACTCCAGAAAACACGTTTCCACTTCTGCAGAGTCCAATGGTGTTGAGCTTTACACCACTCAAGCCGATGCTTGGCATTGTGCATGGTGATCTTAGGCTTGTGTGCGGCTGCTCGGCCATGGAAACCCATTTCATAAAGCTTCCGATGAGCAGTTGCAACCGACGACAGACGACTTTTACACCATACGCGCTTCAGCACTCGGCGGTCCAGTTCTATGAGCTTGTGTGGCCTAAAACTTTGCGGCTTAGCCGTTGTTGCTCCTAGACGTTTCCACTTCACAATAACAGCACTTACAGTTGACCAGGGCAGCTCTAGCAGGGCAGAAATGTAACAAACTGACTTGTTGGAAAGGTGGCATCTGATGACGGTGCCATGTTGAAAGTCACCGAGCTCTTCAGGAAGGCCATTCTACTGCCATTGTTTGTCTATGGAGATTGCATGGCGGTGTGCTCGATTTTACACACCGGTCAGCAACGGGTGTGGATGAAATAGCCGAATCCACTAATATGAAGGTGTGTCCACCTACTTTTTGGCCATGTAGTGTATTTGGGTTTCGTGGGGCTCAGTTGGTAGAGCATGGTGCTTGCAACGCCAGGGTTGTGGGTTCTCCTCCCACGGGGGAGTCGCTCTGGATAAGAGCGTCTGCTAAATGACCAAGATGTAAATGTAGATATGCCGTGTTGAAATATCATGCTAACCTTCTCAGGCCAGATGCCCAGGTGGAAGTAGAGTCTGGCCTGTAGTAGAAGGTATTGGACGTTGTCTGGGTTGATGGTGAGGTAGAGATCCAGAGAGTCTCTCAGCAGCTGGTAGGATTTTTCATTGCCCTCCCTGCATGACATAGCACAGTGATACACAGTGTTGTTTCATACCACAACAGCGACAGTTGAGTGTAGGAATTTATTTTTGACCAACTCTAACATTACCTCAAGGATGAGATCCTGAGGACAACATAGAAAATCAGGAAAAAAGAAACATTTGGATTGATTCAATTCCATGATGTACGGTTGGAGATTTTCTGATGTCAGAAAAGCATAAATTAAATATTAGTCACATAAAAAAACATTCCTATGTTCATAAGTCTTACCCTCGTTTGCCGATGTTCAGCAGATTTCCCACCATCCTTAACAGCACTTCTGTTGTACTGATGGCATTGTAGTAGTCTGCAGTCACCTGATGACCAATGAGGTACTCGCACTCCTTAGCCGTCAGCTGCTTGCCTTTACCGAAGGCGTCAATGTACGCAAAATCATAGATGTCTCCACTCCTGAAATGAGACATGAGGTTTTATCAGTACAAGTACAAACATGTTACTTTGACGCGATTTCTGGCGTGCAATGCAGACAATGCTACATCGGGTATATTGAAAACCAGCATTTTTGGGAGCGCAATACTGAATTTCACCCAATCATGAACTAGTTCAAAACTAAACGTTAAACTATCCCATCAAGATCAATTAATTTTATGATTGTCTCTATGCACTACAACTATACCAGTGGATGGAAAAACGTATAGACTTTGATCACTAAAGAAGCATTTGCCTTCCATTCACTTCCTCTCACACTTTGGCCCCTTACACTCTTTGTTGCTGGCACCAGCGAAGCAGGAAGTGATTGGGGAAGTTGACAGGCTCCAGTTGAACCCCCAGTTTCCTGGCCAGCGTCATGTAAAGGACAGAGAGGCTGATGGGAATGCCTGTCCGGCGGAGCAGCACCTACGTAGGGAGGAGACATGGGAGAATGAGAGCCACATAATGTCTGTCATGTTTCTTAGTTGATTGATATAGCATTATAAAGGTCCTATATAGACTTTCACTTTATTTTAATAATCAAGTTCAGGGCCCATATTAACAAAGTCTCAGATTAACAGTGCTGATCTAGGATCAGGTCCCCCTGTCCAAAAACTGTTATTCATCATGATTGAAAAGACACACTGATCCTAGATCAGAACTAAAACTCTGACACGCTTTGTGAATACTGGCCAAGGAAAACATCATCATCCATGTCCTCTATAACCTCTCTGAGCTACTGTACCTGATGTATGTAGGAGTTGAGCGGGTTGAAGTAGCTCGTACCTGGTGTATGTAGGAGTTTAGAGGGTTGTAGTAGCTCATACCTGGTGTATATAGGAGTTGAGAGGGTTGTAGGAGCTCATACCTGGTGTATGTAGGAGTTGAGCAGGTTGTAGTAGCTCATACCTGGTGTATATAGGAGTTTAGAGGGTTGTAGGAGCTCATACCTGGTGTATATAGGAGTTGAGAGGGTTGTAGGAGCTCATACCTGGTGTATATAGGAGTTGAGAGGGTTGTAGGAGCTCATACCTGGTGTATATAGGAGTTGAGAGGGTTGTAGGAGCTCATACCTGGTGTATATAGGAGTTGAGAGGGTTGTAGTAGCTCATACCTGGTGTATGTAGGAGTTGAGCAGGTTGTAGTAGCTCATACCTGGTGTATGGAGTTGAGAGGGTTGTAGTAGCTCATACCTGGTGTATATAGGAGTTGAGAGGGTTGTAGGAGCTCATACCTGGTGTATATGAGCAGGTTGTAGTAGCTCATACCTGGTGTATGGAGTTGAGAGGGTTGTAGTAGCTCATACCTGGTGTATGTAGGAGTTGAGGGGGTTGTAGGATCTCATACCTGGTGTGTATATAGGAGTTGAGAGGGTTGTAGGAGCTCATACCTGGTGTATATAGGAGTTGAGAGGGTTGTAGGAGCTCATACCTGGTGTATGTAGGAGTTGAGCAGGTTGTAGTAGCTCATACCTGGTGTATATAGGAGTTGAGAGGGTTGTAGGAGCTCATACCTGGTGTATATAGGAGTTGAGAGGGTTGTAGGAGCTCATAGCTGGTGTATATAGGAGTTGAGCGGGTTGTAGGAGCTCATACCTGGTGTATATAGGAGTTGAGCGGGTTGTAGGAGCTCATACCTGGTGTATATAGGAGTTGAGCGGGTTGTAGGAGCTCATACCTGGTGTATATAGGAGTTGAGCGGGTTGTAGGAGCTCATACCTGGTGTATATAGGAGTTGAGCGGGTTGTAGGAGCTCATACCTGGTGTATATAGGAGTTGAGCGGGTTGTAGGAGCTCATACCTGGTGTATATAGGAGTTGAGCGGGTTGTAGGAGCTCATACCTGGTGTATATAGGAGTTGAGCGGGTTGTAGGAGCTCATACCTGGTGTATATAGGAGTTGAGAGGGTTGTAGTAGTCACACTCGTTGCCCTTGTACTGAAGCTGCTCGTATAAAACAGCATTGAGGGTAACGACCACCTGTCTCTGGAGATCAAAGTCGTCTACAGCAAAACAATCGCCTAGAACCAGACACAATCAGAAAACAGGACCACGTTGTAAAGTACACCAGTGGAGAATAGGGCTGAGAATTAAACACAATTATATTTACACTCAAGACCTACAGTTGAAGTCGGAAGTTTACATACACTTAGGTTGTAGTCATTAAAACTCGTTTTTCAACCACTCCACAAATGTCTTGTTTACAAACTATAGATTTGGCAAGTCGGTGCATGACACAAGTAATTTTTCCAACAAATGTTTACAGACAGATTATTTTACTTATAATTCACTGTATCACAATTCCAGTGGGTCAGAAGTTTACATACACTAAGTTGACTGTGCCTTTAAACAGCTTGGAAAATTCCAGAAAATTATGTCATGGCTTTAGAAGCTTCTGATAGGCTAATTGA
Source organism: Salvelinus fontinalis (assembly GCF_029448725.1). Classification (NCBI taxonomy): domain Eukaryota; kingdom Metazoa; phylum Chordata; class Actinopteri; order Salmoniformes; family Salmonidae; genus Salvelinus; species Salvelinus fontinalis. The sequence goes on from NC_074692.1 coordinate 37,097,332, forward strand.
CATCATTTGAGTCAACCTGTGGATGTATTTCAAGGCCTACCTTCAAACGCAGTGCTCCTTGCTTGACATCATATTAAAATCAGAAAAAATTAGCCAAGACCTCAGAAAAAACATTGTTGACCTCCACAAGTCTGGTTCATCCTTGGGAGCAATTTCCAAACGCCTGAAGGTACCACGCCCATCTGTACTAACAATAGTGCGCAAGTATAAACACCATGGAACCATGCAGCCATCATACCGCTCAGGAAGGAGACGCGTTCTGTCTCCTAGAGATTAACGTACTTTGTGTGCAAAAAGTGCAAATCAATCCCAGACCAACAGCAAAGGACCTTGTGAAGATGCTGGAGGAAACAGGTACAAAAGTATCTATATCCACAGTAAAACAAGTCCTATATCGACATAATCTGAAAGGCCGCTAGCAAGAAATAAGCCACTGCTCCAAAACCGCCATAAAAAAGCCAGACTACGGTTTGCAACTGCACATGGGGACAAAGATCGTACTTTTTGGAGAAATGTCCTCTGGTTTGATGAAACAAAAATGTAACTGTTTGGCCATAATGACCATCGTTATGTTTGGAGGAAAAAGGGGGAGGCTTGCAAGCCGAAGAACATCATCCCAACTGTAAAGCATGGGGGTGGCAGCATCATGTTGTGGGGGTGCTTTGCTGCAGGAGGGACTGGTGCACTTCACAAAATAGATGGCATCATGAGGCAGGAAAATGATGTGGATATATTGAAGCAACATCTAAAGACATCAGTCAGGAAGTTAAAGCTTGGTCGCAAATAGGTCTTTCAAATGAACAATGACTCCAAGCATACTTCCAAAGTTGTGGCAAAATGGTTTAAGGACAACAAAGTCAAGGTATTGGAGTGGCCATCCCAAAGCCCTGACCTCAATCCTATAGAAAATTTGTGGGCAGAACTTAAAAAGCGTGTGCGAGCAAGGAGGCATACAAACCTGACTCAGTTACACCAGCTCTGTCAGGAGAAATGGGACAAAATTCATCTAATTTATTGTGGGAAGCTTGTGGAAGGCTACCCGAAAAATTTGACCCAAGTTAAACAATTTAAAGGCAATGCTGCCAAATACTAATTGAGGGTATGTAAACAGTGGGAATGTGATGAAAGAAATAAAAGCTGAAATAAAATAATTCTCGCTACCATTATTCTGACATTTCACATTCTTAAAATAAACTAGTGATCCTAACTGACCTAAAACAGGGAATTTTTACTTGGATTAAATGTCAGGAATTGTGAAAAACTGAGTTTAAATATATTTGGCTAAGGTGTATGTAAACTTCCGACTTCAACTGTGCCTGGTTAGATATTTTAAAGGGCGAGTTAACTCTAAAATCAAGTTTGACATTTTCAGAACAAAAAAGGATCGTATGTCAATATGAATGTGCATGGACTCAAAACGACAGACTAATTATTCTGCTTCAAATCCACATCAAGACTACTTTTTTTTGCCTTGGTATCAGCTCTTTGTATACATTCTTAAGAGACACTGAGAGAACATGTGTTTCTCTCCAACTCCTCAGTCCAGACCAACCTTGTGTGACCCTCAGGCTTGGATGAGAGGGGTTCTTTATCCGCAGCATCTTCTTGATCTTGTCAGTGATCTCCTCCAGCTGGGAGGATATACCGTCCAATGACACATCTGCCAGGGGGTTACAATACTGGTCTACCAGCAGAGCTCCTACAACAGGAGAGGAGACAATAGGAGACTGTAAAAATACATAGTTAAAAGTTGGTTATACACCACATTTTTTCTTATGACCTGAACACTTTCACTCTATTTATGTTATTTTCAAAAACCACAATGCAGAGGGAATCAGACATTGTTTTTTTCCCTAAACACCTCATTATTTCCAACATTATGCCCAAGATTCCCAACATTATTCACAAGAAGACGATGCTTACCAAGCTGTTTCTCTGAGTTTGTTACCACTAGTCACTAGGATAAGAGTGTATTGTGCAGTGCAGTGTATAGGTAAGCCCACTCCACATGTATGTTATTATGTCCATATTATTCAGCGTTACTTTGTTTGAGTGGTGTAAAGTACTTAAGTAGTACTTGAAAGTATTTCAACTTAACTCTTTATTTTTGGTATCTGTACTTTACATTACTATTTTTTTATTTTTGGACGACTTTTACTTCACTACATTAGAAAATAATGCACTTTTTACGCCAAACATTTCCCCTGACACCCCAAAGTACTCGTTACATTTTGAATGCTTTGCAGGACAGGAAAATGGTTCAATTCACGCACTTATCAAGAGAACATCCCTGGTCATCCCTACTGTCTCTGATCTGATGACTCACTAAACACACATGCTTCGTTTGTAAATTGTGTTGGAGTGTGCCCCTGGCAGGGCGTAAATAAAAAAAATATATATAAAAAATGGTGCAATGTGGATTACTTAATATAAGGAATTTGAAATGATTTATACTTTTACTTTGATACTTAAGTACATTTTATCAATTACATTTACTTTTGATACTTAAGTATATTTAAAACAAAATACTTTAAGACTTTTACGAGTCATTTTCTATTAACGTATTTTTATTTTTACTCAAGTATGACAATTAGGTACTTCTTCCACCACTGCTTTGTTTACACTGCAAGTCTTGAAAGTGTATTATCAACCTAAGTGCAGTGTAGCGTATGGCTAGGCCCATTCCACATCCATGACTCACCCTCTAGGGCTGACTGCTGCTCTGCAGGCTGCTCCAGAAACATCTTTAAACTCCTCAGGATGTTCTTCTGGCGCAGGAAATAAAGGATTTTCTTTGCATAGTACTTCAGTGTCAGGCTTTTCCTATGGGAGGCAGAGAGAGTGTGAAGAGAGACAGGAGAAAGAGTGAGCGAGGGACAGAGAGAAGGCACAAGAAAGAGAGAGCAAAAGAGGGAGAGAGAGCAAAAGAAGGAAAGAGGGCAAAAGAGGGAGAGAGGGCAAAAGAGGGAGAGAGGGCAAAAGAGGGAGAGAGGGCAAAAGAGGGACGAGAGCAAAAGAGGGAGAGAGGGCAAAAGAGGGAGAGAGGGCAAAAGAGGGAGAGAGCGCAAAAGAGGGAGAGAGCGCAAAAGAGGGAGAGAGCGCAAAAGAGGGAGAGAGCAAGGGAGGTGAAAATGAGAAAGAAAGATAGATTGGGGAGAGTGATGAGAAAGAAGGCAAGAGAGGAGGGAGAAAAACAGATTTTCATTGTCCACTGTTAACGCTCCAGGGAGGATTAACACAGAACACAGAATTAATGGCCAAAGATAGTTGTTCGTGCTGGACTGGAGTGTGGACATGATTCTTACCTCCTGTCTGAGTTGAGTATGGAGAGCAGCTCGTCTTCACAGAAGTGCTCTGGGGCGCCGAGGGACTCGATCTCAGCAAAGCTGTCCCCCAGCACCTGGCCAACGCAAGGCTGCGTTACAGATCTCTGGGTTAGTGCTAAATAGGCCAGCCCAGCTCACACACACTCAAATACGGACACCACTACACGCACGTGCACGCAGCGCACGTAACACACACTTGCATGTGCTCAACACACACACACGATGCACATATACACCATCAGGCCAGCCCAGTCACATTGAGCATGATGTGGTGGGGTTAGGATGGCCAATAAATACAGTATCTTTCATGCAAATTTTTTACATTGTTAGTAACACCTCTTTCCGTCTCCACGAAGTACACTGAAAAAAATATATAAAATGCAATTCTAGGCCTGCCCAGTCATGAGAAATCCATAGATTAGGGCCTAATGAATATTTAAAATGTACGGATTTCCTTATATGAACTGTAAATCAGTAAAACATTTGAAATTGTTGCATTTATATTTTTGTTCAGTATAGCTAGGTTGAATCAGAATGACAATAACGATGGCAGCTTACTAAAGACATCACTTACAACTTCCGTGAAGAATCTCTGGGAGATGGATACAACTGTTCGTCGTATTTGTAGACCAACAGTGTGCCGCGTTCTGTATTCTTTCAGCCAATCACAACACTCATTCTGGCGGTAATGCTTCTGCAATCTTGGCCATCTGGGGAGTGTAGGAAAAGGGACTGCAGTCAGAAAGTTAAGGCAGACAGTTAGCCATGTAAAGTATTGACTTGAGGTGTGTGACAGTCTGACACATGATCACTCACAATAAAACAATCCAAAAAGCATCCAATGTCTGCAATCTACATTAGGCTTCAATTTAGTGCTGAACGATTAACCAACATTACATTTTTTGGGTTATTAAACAACTAATTGACCAACGTCGGTTCAATTATTTCAATTCTGTTTTTTGAAGCCTAACGCGCCATTTCTATAGAGAGAAATCAAATCATACACAAAAGAAACCAAATCAAGAACCATGTGGTATGCAGGGATTAAGGGAGTTGTAGTTTTCATTAAGCAAATATTCAACCTAGTTCAGCTCAGAAACATAGTAATTAACAACAATGATCATAATTACTTGCAGCAGTCTTTTTGCGGTTCAGACAGATCAGAGAGGAAGAGGTGAAACGAAAGGTTTTACTCTAGCCAAAATCTTTCCAAAACAAGCCCAATGTGTTTCTATGGGTTTATTTTGGACCTATGTTTGTCACCTGCCTTCCCACCTTTGGGACAACGACTCCCATTGTTAGGGCGGAGACATGAGCATCTCGTCATTAGATACAGATCTCTGGACGAATACACCTGTACATCTGCTACATTACGTTAGATACACACAGACCACCTGAGCGAGGAACGTACACAACAACGACAAGAGGGCCAGAGACAATGTGAAAGTATGCCTTACTTTGAAGAACTAGTAAAATGATTGTCAGACAGCTCTGCAGCACATTTTGGCAGCCTAGCTATACTGAACAAAAATATAAAAAAGCAACATGTAAAGTGTTGGTCCCATGTTCCATGAGCTGAAAGAAAAGATCCCAGACATTTTCCATATGAACAAAAAGTTTATTTCTCTCACATTTTGTGCAGAAATTTGTTTACATCCCTGTTAGTGAGCATTTTTCCTTTGCCAAGATAATCCATCCACCTGACAGGTGTGGCATATCAATAAGCTGATTAACTTCTCTAGGATAGGGGGCAGCTTTCGGAATTTTGGATGAAAAGCGTGCCCAAATTAAACTGCCTGCTACTCATGCCCAGAACCTAAGATATGCATATTATTAGTAGATTTGGATAGAAAACACTCTGAAGTTTCTAAAACAGTTTCAATCATGTCTTTGACTATAACAGAACTTATTTGGCAGGCGAAACCCAGAGGACAAACCAGTCATATTTTTTTGTTTTTGAGGTCACTCTCTTTTCAATGGTTTTTCATTGGGAATACAGATTTCTAAAGGACCTTCTTGCAGTCCCTATCGCTTCCACTGGATGTCAACAGTCTTAAGAAATTGGTTGAGGTTTTTCCTTTGAGAAATGAAGAAGTAACACTGTTCAGAATGAGGGTAGAGGGAAGTGTATTCTTTGTTAGAGGCGCGTGACCTGAAAGCTAGCTACACTTTGTTTTCCTCAGGTATTGAACACAGTATATCCCGTCTTCAATTTTATCGATTATTTACGTTAAGAAATACCTAAGGTTGTATTACAAAAGTAGTTTGAAATGTTTGGACAAAGCTTACAGGTAACTTTGTAGTCATGTTGTGCGAGTTGGAACCGGTGTTTTTCTAGATCAAACGCGCCAAATAAATGGACATTTGGATATATATCGATGGAATTAATTGAACAAAATAACCATTTGTGATGTTTATGGGACATATTGGAGTGCCAGCAGAAGAAGCTCGTCAAAGGTAAGTGTAACGGATGTGAAATGGCTAGCTCGTTAGCGGGTACGCGCTACTAGCGTTTCAATCAGTTACGTCACTTGCTCTGAAACCTAGAAGTAGTGTTGCCCCTTGCTCTGCAAGAGCCGCGGCCTTTGTGGAGCGATGGGTAACGATGCTTCGTGGGCGACCGTTGTTGATGTGTGCAGAAGGTCCCTGGTTCGCGCCTGTGTCGGGGCGAAGGGACGGTTTAAAGTTATACTGTTACATTGATGCTGTTGACCCGGATCACTGGTTGCTGCGGAAAAGGAGGAGGTTGAAAGGGGGGTGAGTGTAACTGATGTAAAATGGCTAGCTAGTTAGCGGGTACGCGCTACTAGCGTTTCAATCAGTTACGTCACTTGCTCTGAAACCTAGAAGTAGTGTTGCCCCTTGCTCTGCAAGAGCCGTGGCCTTTGTGGAGCGATGGGTAACGATGCTTCGTGGGCGACCGTTGTTGATGTGTGCAGAGGGTCCCTGGTTCGCGCCCGTGTCGGGGTGAGGGGACAACGTAAAGTTATACTGTTACATAAGGCATGAATTATATCTTTATTTCTGCGTTTTGTGTCGCACCTGGAGGGTTGAAATATGATGGTCTGTGTTTGTTTGCTTAGTTGCTATCCTCAGATAATAGCATCGCTTGCTTTCGCCGTAAAGCTTTTTTGAAATCTGCCATGTTGGCTGGATTCACAACAAGTTTAGCTTTAATTTGGTATATAGAATGTGTGATTTCATGAAAGTTAAATTTTATAGTAATTTAATTGAATTTGGCGCTCTGCATTTTCACTGGATGTTGGCCAGTTGGTACGCTAGCGTCCCACAGAGGTTAAACAGCATGATCATTACACAAGTCCACCTTGTTCTGGGGACCATAAACAGCCACTCTAAAATGTGCAGTTGTGTCACACAACGCCAAAGATGACTCAAGTTGAGGGAGCGTGCAATTGGCATGCCGACTGCCAGAGCGTCCACCAGAGCTGTTGCCAGAGAATTTAATGTTAATTTATCATAAGCCCCTTCCAACATCGTTTTATAGAAGTTGGCTATAAGTCCAACTAACTTCACGTGTAACCACGCCAGCCCAGGACCTCCACATCCTGCTTCTTCACCTGCAGGATCGTCTGAGACCAGCCACCTGGACAGCTGATGAAACTAAGGAGTATTGTCTGTAATAAAGCCCTTTTGTGGGGGGAACAATCATTCTGATTGGCTGGGCCTGGCTCCCAAGTGGGTGAGCCTATGTGTAACGGATGTGAAATGGCTAGCTAGTTAGCGGGTACGCGCTACTAGCGTTTCAATCAGTTACTTCACTTGCTCTGAAACCTAGAAGTAGTGTTGCCCCTTGCTCTGCAAGGGCCGCAGCTTTTGTGGAGCGATGGGTAACGACGCTTCGTGGGTGTCAGTTGTTGATGTGTGCAGAGGGTCCCTGGTTCGCGCCCGAGGTCGGGGCGAGGGGACGTACTAAAGTTATACTGTTACATATGCCCTCCCAGGGCCACCCAGGGTCACACCCCTGCTCAGTTATGTAAAATTCATAGATTAGTGCCTAATTTATTTATTTAAATTGAGTGATTTCCTTAGATGAACTGTAACTCAGTAAAATCTTTGAAATTGTTGCATGTTGCGTTTACATTTTTGATCAGTATAGCTAGGCTAAGTCAGAATGACAACCATGGTAGCTTACTACTAAACAATCTAGAAGAAAAAGAAACGCACACCTATTTAGGTGAGGTGCTGGCTAGCGGAGTAGAAAACTTGAAAATAAAAGAGAGCTGCACACTCTAGGAGCTCAGATGCAAAATTAAGACAGCTTGGCTGTCGAAACGTTGGATATTACATTTTTGCATCTGAGCTCCTAGAGTGTGCGGCTCTCCTTTATTTTCAAACTTACTACTAAAGACATCACTTACAACTTCCTTGCATGTTGCATTTATAATTTTGTTCAGTATAAATAGGATGACTAAAGACAGTAAAGTATGGGGATGACAATCTTAGATGTCCTGGCTGACTGCTACTGCCTGAGCAGAGATGAGATGGTGAGTTAAGGAATGAAAAATAAGAAAGTAATCAAATAAAAACTAAGTAATATACACAACTGAAATATTACATAGTAATTTCCTATGTTCCTATTGATGTCTACCCAATGTGGACCTGATCAGAGAGGGATATTTTCTGTTTAGGCTGTGGAATTTCCATTAAAAAGCTCGAAAAACATTGTAAAGTCTAAGTTTCATAATGCATTTCATGTTTAAAAATAATAATAATCGAAACTGACCTCAAAAGGCACTACGTAATATTGCAAATGATAAGTAGCTTGCTGATAGTTCGTGGCCTTCAAAGAATACCAATCGATTCTGAACCACTACGTTACTGCATGGGGCTCAGAGAAAAACAATCAGCCAAGTGCCATGTCAAGCCAACTGATTTTTGCAACAACTAACGTTACACAAGACCTGCAGTCCAATCACTGTATTTCCCACCATTCAAGGTCACACAATTTCAATATCTGTCCTCAGCGGCACGATACGGTACAAGACAATAATTGTGAAATTGTTAATTTTGACTGAGACATTTTAGTAGTACAGCTGCCTAGCTAAACTGGCTATAGTACCTACTGCTTTGTGTGATGTCAAATTTGGTGCATCAGCAGAAAATCAACGGCCGTTAATCAGCTCCCTTGCTTGCTCGCTATAACGGATCTGTCCTGACTGTACTGAAATAGATATACTATTTTAGAGAGGCAACTGCGATTTAGATGCCAATTAGCGTTAGATAGTCAAATCTCTAGTTGGCAAGATAATAATGTCAGTTCACCTGAGTTTGTACTGGTGTCCCCAGACCTTCCCCCTGCCGTGGCAAACGTCGTGTAGCCGCTTGCAGCTACAGGAAACGTTGCAAATGTCGACATGTTTGAGGACAGGAAAGCATAAGATGTACTCAAGTAATTCGGCTGGTAGGTCTGTAAATTGTTTCTTTTCTATCTCGGAAACGATCCCGTTCAGGCTGGAGCCCCTCTCTCCTGCTCCAGACGTCGCCATCTTTACTGTTTACTCCGATTACCTCAATCCACAAGCCCGCCCCTTTCTGGCGCAAGGGGCCGAACTTCTAGATCACCCAAAACTGTCAATAGGGTCAACAAACCGTCCGGAGGGGCACATTTCGAAGATTTATTATTATTATTTTTTAAATAAATGTGTTTTATGGAATCAATTCACTGTTGTTAATAACAACAAGACAAGTGTATGCTGCATACAGTAGTGATATATCAACATGCGATGGTTTATATGTTAGGAAGTCAACAAATGTAAATTCAATTGTACACACACAAAGTATATCTGACCAAATTATGAAAGACAAGCATTGTCAATTTGAATTCCGTAAAGTAAGTGCGGAAGAGGTGCAAAAAGGATTGTTGTCTATCAACAATGAAAAGCCACCGGGGTCTGACAACTTAGATGGAAAATTACTGAGGTTTATAGCGGACAATATTGGCACTCCTATTTGCCATATCTTAAGTATAAGCCAACTAGAAAGTGTGCGCCCTCAGACCTGAAGGGATGCAAGAGTCATTCCGCTTCCTAAGAATAGCAAAGCCCCCTTTACTGGCTCAAATAGCCGACCAATCAGCCTTTTACCAACCCTTAGTAAACTTTTGGAAAAAATGGTGTTTGACCAGATACAATGCTATTTTACAATAAACAAATTGACAACAGACTTTCAGCACGCTTATAGAGAAGGACATTCAACAAGCACCGCACTTATGACAGTGAAATTGATCATAGTCTGCTGCTGGAAAAACGTATGTGTTATGGCTTTACACCCCCTGCTATATCGTGGATAAAGAGTTACCGGTCTACAGTGGTGATTTTAGCATGCACATCTTGGTGGGGCAAAAAAAGAGAAAGTAGGATGCATGCCACCAAAGCCACTACACAATACAATACAACACATCAACCACTATAACCGTGACAAACGGTGCCCACAAACGGCCTACATAAAGCTGTCCCAACAGCAGTCCAAACACCTTACCACTGCTACACCTGGCTATCAGCAGAGCCTTGTCTGGCAGCGAAATTGTTCATTCAGCCTCATTTACTGCATAAAAAATATATATATAGCTGATATGGCTGACTTGCTTAAACAAATGTGGTTTCTAATGACAATTGAGATGTACAAACTATGGCATAAGGGGAGGATAAGAGGCAATTTCGATTAAGACATTAATGAGCGAGCTAGGACGGCCATTGTCTATATAACGATTTGTTTAGCACTTTTGAAATGTACAGTGACAGTATTCAGAACATGGGACGTTCTTACAGTGTTCTCCATGTACACCAAGTCAGAACCGCAGGATAAATAAAGGGGGTATATAAGCAGACAATGAAAGCTCTTACAATATTAAATTATTAAATTTCTCTTAAACAGGCTATAAGCTGTATGTGCACCATCAAGTCAGAACAGTAGGCGAAATTAAGAGAGGTAAATAAACCAAATTATTAGGGTGAGGCACATGGGCTACTAACAGCTTTCTACACAACATACACTTAGTATTACTTTCTTAGCTACAGTATACATATCTCCCTGGCATATTACATAATTTATGCAGCAGCATACAATACATTTTTGGACTCACCTTGTTGTGCTGTGCTCACTTGAACAGGAAGGTGGCATGTTGGTCCTTCATGGGCAAATTTTGTCATCAAAGTCTGGCATTCTCTGGATTTATGGTGCTTTCAAAATAACTAGGAACTCGGAAAAAAGCAAGATCGAATCATGATGATGTCATTGATCTTCAGGTCGTTGCTCTAGAAAGAGGCCGGATTTACAATTCTGAGTTGGATGACCGTTCAAATCATATTTTTCCAATCGGAGCTCGTTTATTCCCGACTTCCCAGTTGTCTTGAACTCACTGAAGTCAAGTTAACAGTTTTTTTGGGCACGGTACAAATCATGCTTCATTGGCAGCATGGCCAATGTTGAATGTTTATCATTTTAAACTTGGAAAAGAGCCCCTTAATCACAGATTTGGGACCACACAGCCACTCCACTGAATAGCAGGGTAGTGATTGCTTTGCAATGCTTGCAGTTAGCCACTGTCACTGATTCCTTCCAAACCACTCACTGTTGAATTTGTGATTTCCAACTTGTTATGTAATACTCATGTGCAATGGCCGATGACCACCGATATGCTTTATCTATAATTTCTCTTCATTATTTCTATTCATATGACAAGGATTAAAAAGGATTTGCCAGTAGATTGTCGACTTGATTCATGATGATGATTGCTAGCTTAGATTTTGAAAGTATGATGTTGACATGATCAGTCCAAAGCTATTGTACATGTAATGTGATTTAACGTCATTTTATCTGTGGCCAATGACCTTTGAGCCTTCTTGGATGGGCACTTCCAATGTAACTCTATGCCAGCACCCAAGGGGCTAGAATTTTCTAGATCTACCCTTAGACTTGGCGGTGACGTAGTGTCCCCAAGAGTGACATTACACTGAGCCAATCACAGCTCAACGCTCCGTATTTTCTGCTGGCTTGCCCCACCACCACAGAAAGCACTGAACTAGGCTGAAACACCTGCATTCTGGAGCGGCCTTACTCAAGAAAGCAAAAAAGAGACCATGTTTGTATGCGGCTTTATTAACTCAATGATATATATATATTTTTTACGTTGTTTGCAAACTGGTATGTGACAAGTATTATGCCAAAATAACATGCAAAACAGGCAAGCCCCCCCCAAAAACAATCATATTTTTTTATTTTGCTAAAAATGTGGGTCAGAGCCCCACCTACCCTGACTGGCGGGTTGCCACTGCCTGTCTAACAGAACACAGAGTGTGTTCTTTAATGGAAGCCTCTCCAACATAATCCAGGTAGACCCAGGAATTCCCCAGAGTAGCTGTCTAGGCACCTTACTTTTTTCAATCTTTACTAACGACATGCCACTGGCTTTGAGTAAAGCCAGAGTGTCTATGGATGCGGAGGACTCAACACTTTACATGTCAGCTACTACAGTGACTGAAATGACTGCAACACTCAACAAAGAGCTGCAGTTAGTTTCAAAATGGGTGGCAAGGAATAAGTTAGTCCTAATTATAAAAAAAACTAAAAGCATTGTATTTGGGACAAATCATTCACTAAACCCTAAACTAACTAAATCTCGCAACGAATAACGTGGAAATTGAGCAAATTGAAGTGACTAAACTGCTTGGAGTAACCCTGGATTGTAAACTGTCATGGTCAAAACATATTGATACAACAGTAGCTAAGATATGGAGAAGCCTGTCCATAATAAAGCGCTGCTCTGCCTTCTTAACAACACTATCAACAAGGCAGGTCCTACAGGCCCTAGTTTTGTCACACATGGACTACTGTTCAGTCATGTGGTTAGGTGCCACAAAGAGGGACTTAGGAAAATTGCAATTGGCTCAGAAAAGGGCAGCACGGCTGGCCCTTGGATGTACACAGAGACCTAACATTAATAATATGCATGTCAGTCTCTCCTGGCTCAAAGTGGATGAGAGATTGACTTCTTCACTACTTGTATTTGTGAGAGGTATTGACATGTTAAATGCACCGAGCTGTCTGTTTGAACTACTGACACACAGCTCGAACACCCATGCATACCCCACGAGACATGCCACCAGAGGTCTCTTCACAGTCCCCAAGTCCAGAAAAGACTATAGGAGGCGCACAGTACTACATAGAACCATGACTACATGGAACTCTATTCCACATCAAGTAACTGATTCAAGCAGTCGATTCAGATAAAAAAACTGATACAAATACAGGCACAGACACATGCATACACACCCATGATAGATATGTGGTAGTAGAGTAGTGGCCTGAGTGTCACGTTCCTGACCTATTGTTCCTTTTTCTGTTATTTATTTAGTTGGTCAGGGCGTGAGTTGGGGTGGGTTGTCTTTGTGTGTTTTGTCTAGTCTAGGGGTGCTGTATGTGTATGGGGTAGAGAAGAGTGAGGTTGTCTAGTTATGTCTATGGCTGCCTAGATTGGGTCTCAATCAGAGACAGCTGTCATTCATTGTCTCTGATTGGGAGCCATATTTAAGGCAGCCATAGGCAGTAGGCTTTTGTGGGTAGTTGTCTATGTTGAACGTTTGTTGCTTGTCTGTGCACTTACGTTATTTAGCTTCACGGTCGTTTGTTGTTTTGTTAGTTTGTATATAGTGTTCGTTTTGTGTTTTCTCTCTCTTCTCAATAAAAGAAGATGTATTTTGCACACGCTGCGCCTTGGTCCAATCTGTCTCAAGAAGACGATCGTGACAGAACTACCCACCAACCATGGATCAAGCAGCGTGAGCGGAACCAACAACAGCGGCAAAGTAACCAGGACTCGTGGACATGGGAGGATGTATTGGACGGCAAGGGTTGCTACACATGGGAGGAGATCCGAGCTGGAAGAGATCGCCTCCCATGGGAACAGCTGGAGGCGATTAGGAGAGCAGAGGCAACCGGAGAGAGGAACCGGAGCTATGAGGGTAAGCGACTAGCAAGGAAGCCTGTGAGTAAACCCCAAAAATTTCTTGGGGGGGGGGCTTAAAGGGAGAGTGGCGAAGTCAGGTAGGAAACCTGCGCCTACTCTCTGTACTTACCGTGGAGAGCGAGAGTATGGGCAGACACCGTGTTACGCAGTAGAGCGCACGGTGTCTCCTGTACGTGTGCATAGCCCGGTGCGGGTTATTCCAGCTCCCCGCACTGGCAGGGCTAGATTGAGTATTGAGCCGGATGTCATGAAGCCGGCCCTACATATCTGGCCACCAGTGCGTCTCCTCGGGCCGGCTTACATGGCACCAGCCTTACGCATGGTGTCCCCGGTTCGCCTACATAGCCCGGTGCGGGTTATTCCACCTCCCCGCACTGGTCGGGCTACGGGGAGCATACAACCAGGTAAGGTTGGGCAGGCTCAGTGCTCAAGGGAGCCAGTACGCCTGCACGGTCCGGTATTTCCGGCGCCACCTCCCCGCTCCAGCCCAGTACCACTAGTGCCTACACCACGCACCAGGCTTCCAGTGTGTATCCAGAGCCCTGTTCCTCCTCCACGCACTAGCCCTATGGTGTGTGTCTCCAGCCCAGTGCCTCCAGTCCCGGCGCCACGCACCAAGCCTCCTGTGCGTCTCCAGAGCCCTGTGCGCATTGTTCCTTCTCTCCGCACTCGCCCTGAGGTGCGTGCCCTCAGCCCGGTACCTCCAGTTCCGGTACCACGCACCAGGCTTATAGTGCGCATCGAGAGTCCAGTGTGCCCTGTTGTTGTTCCCCGCACTAGCCTGAAGGTGCGTGTCCTTAGCCCGGTACCTCCAGTTCCGGTACTACGCACCAGGCCTACAGTGCGTCTCAGCCGGCCAGAGTCTGCCGTCTGCCCAGCGGCGCCTGAACTGCCCGTCTGCCCAACGGCGCCTGAACTGTCCGTCTGCCCAACGCCGTCTGAACTGTCCGTCTGCCAAGCGCCGCATGAACTGCCCGTCTGTATTGAGCCTTCAAAGCCGCCCGTCGGTACTGAGCCTTCAAAGCCGCCCGTCTACCATGAGTCTGCAAAGCCGCCCGTCTGCCATGAGCCTACAGAGCCGTCCGCCAGACAGGAGCCGCTAGAGCCTTCCGCCAGACAGGAGCCGCCAGAGCCTTCCGCCCGACAGGAGCCGCCAGAGCCTTCCGCCAGACAGGATCAGCCAGAGCCTTCCGCCAGACAGGATCAGCCAGAGCCTTCCGCCAGACAGGATCAGCCAGAGCCGTCAGCGAGCCATGACCAGCCAGAGCCGTCAGCGAGCCATGACCAGCCAGAGCCGTCAGCGAGCCATGGCCAGCCAGAGCCGTCAGCGAGCCATGACCAGCCAGAGCCGTCAGCGAGCCATGACCAGCCAGAGCCGTCAGCGAGCCATGACCAGCCAGAGCCGTCATCCAGCCAGGATCCACCAGAGCCGTCATCCAGCCAGGATCCGCCAGAGCCGTCATCCAGCCAGGAACCGCCAGAGCCGTCATCCAGCCAGGATCCGCCAGCCAGCTAGGGTCCGCCAGCCAGCCAGGATCCGCCAGCCAGTCCGGTGCTGCCCCTTATCCTGGTGCTGCCCCTTATCCCGGTGCTGCCCCTTATCCCGGTGCTGCCCCTTATCCCGGTGCTGCCCCTTAGTCCGGTGCTGCACCTTAGTCCGGTGCTGCCACTTAGTCCAGTGGGGTTCATTTGGAGGGTGGCCATTTGGAGGAGGCTACGAAAGCGGGTAGTGACTATGGTGGGGTGGGGACCACGACCAGCGTCAGAGCCGCCACCGGGGACAGACGCCCACCCAGACCCTCCCCTAGACTTTATGCTGGTGCGCCCGGAGTTCGCATCTTAAGGGGGGGGGGTTATGTCACGTTCCTGACCTATTGTTCCTTTTTCTGTTATTTATTTAGTTGGTCAGGGCGTGAGTTGGGGTGGGTTGTCTTTGTGTGTTTTGTCTAGTCTAGGGGTGTTGTATGTGTATGGGGTAGAGAAGAGTGAGGTTGTCTAGTTATGTCTATGGCTGCCTAGATTGGGTCTCAATCAGAGACAGCTGTCATTCATTGTCTCTGATTGGGAGCCATATTTAAGGCAGCCATATGCAGTAGGCTTTTGTGGGTAGTTGCCTATGTTGAACGTTTGTTGCTTGTCTGTGCACTTACGTTATTTAGCTTCACGGTCGTTTGTTGTTTTGTTAGTTTGTATATTGTGTTCGTTTTGTGTTTTCTCTCTCTTCTCAATAAAAGAAGATCTATTTTGCACACGCTGCGCCTTGGTCCAATCTGTCTCAAGAAGACGATCGTGACACTGAGGGCATATACTTAATGTGTGCGCTTAATAATGTGCTTAATGTGTTGTGAAATCTGTTGTGATTGTAATGTAATTTTTTTAAATAAACTGCTTTAATTTTGCTGGACCCCAGGAAGAGTAGCCTCTGCCTTGGCAGGAACTAATGGGGATTCATAATAAATACAAATACGCACACACTGTATATTTGCTGGCCGGCACCTTCTTTTGTCTGTACGTATTCACAGTATTTCACAGGTGTCTTCTTCCATTTTGTTCTTTCTATTTTAGAGTCAACTAAACATCCAGCAGATTGTCAGTTAATAAATCAGCTTCTTTAGGGGAAACTGTTGCTTTGATGGGCAATGTATCCATGACTACTTATCAAGTCATCAGGAAAAAAGACACAGTTGTGATTTTTGCTCTTATAATACTATGAGCAACTTCCCTTCAGACAGGATGAATGTTAATCCTGTTACACCTAGAGATGAGGATCTCTGATGTGGAGCTGACTGACACATGGCTCTACAATTGTGCATTAACAGGTGTATGGGGTGTAAGGACAATGAAGTTGAAATTGACCATCATAGGTAACCCTATCCTCTGATCATCCTTATCCATTCCTGGCGCAATACTTATCCTCTGATCATCCTTATCCATTCCTGGCTGAATACTGAATACTTATCCTCTGATCATCCTTATCCATTCCTGGCTGAATACTTATCCTCTGACCAGCCTTATCCATTCCTGGCGGAATACTTATCCTCTGATCATCCTTATCCATTCCTGGCTGAATACTGAATACTTATCCTCTGATCAATCCTTGTCCATTCCTTATCCATTCCTGGCTGAATACTTATCCTCTGATCAATCCTTATCCATTCCTAGCTGAATACTGAATACTTATCCTCTGATCAATTCTTATCCATTCCTAGCTGAATACTGAATACTTATCCTCTGATCAATCCTTATCCATTCCTAGCTGAATACTGAATACTTATCCTCTGATCAATCCTTGTCCATTCCTTATCCATTCCTGGCTGAATACTTATCCTCCATTCCTGGCTGAAGACTTATCCTCTGATCAATCCTTATCCGTTCCTCGCTGAATACTGAATACTTATCCTCTGATCAATCCTTATCCGTTCCTCGCTGAATACTGAATACTTATCCTCTGATCAATCCTTATCCGTTCCTGGCTGAATACTTATCCTCTGATCAATCCTTATCCGTTCCTAGCTGAATACTGAATACTTATCCTCTGATCAATCCTCATCCGTTCCTCGCTGAATACTTATTGCAAAATACTGCAGCATTATGTTCAATCATGTTCTCTTATTTTACCAGATAAATCACATTATAAATAAACAAATTATAGAATATACTGGTAACAATTTTTGTCTAGGACCATAGTTAATGCACATGCTAAACTATATGTACATCTTCATTTCATGTGTTGACCAACAGGTGTTGATGCTGGTCCTCATAGGAGGGCTGTACTTTACTGGGCTTCTCATCACTTGCCACAGTTCCCGAGTGGCGCAGCGGTCTAACGCACTGCATCTCAGTGATAGAGACGTCACTACAGACCCTGGTTAGATCCCGAGCTGTATCACAACCGGACGTGATCGGGAGTCCCATAGGGCGGCACACAATTGACCCAGCATCGTCCGGGGTAGGCCGTTATTTTAAAATAATAATTTGTTCTTAACTGACTTGCCTAGTTAATTAAAGTTTAAATAAAAATAAATAAATCACCAGGTGTATATGTCAGGTAACATAGCGCTCCTCTTCTGATACCTCAACAATAACATGTCACACAACGGATATACCACACCACACCCTACATTCTCTACACATTTGTGATCATCACTTATATCTACACTTCACCATTCAATCCCTCAAACTAGTATAACAGTGATGATTGTCTCTTTCTGATTGAATGGGTCTAATATTGACAGATTGGGTGATGGTAGGTTGTTACTATTAGTATACTGTGAATGTTGTATGTTCTGCTGCACTTGTATTCATTCAGGGATATTTATGTCTCTCTGTGTTTTCAGAGACAAGCATCGGTGGCCCAGGAGTCTGCAACTCAAAGGAGAGACAGGAAGAGGAAGTCAGCTCAGAGAAAGTTCTTCATTCACGAGAGAGCAGGACAGGATTAATGCATGATGGGAGAAACAGTGTCATATGCCACAGCTTGCTTTTGCTTCTATTAACTAATTTATTCAGCATAATCAATGGCTTAACATACAGTATTTGCAGATATAAATAAAATGTATATTGATGTGAATGTAAATATCAGGTTGATCTTCACTGCTTGTGATATAGATAAGGGCCCACTGTGTACTGAACAATACACTATGTGCTATTGTCAATAACTTTGCTTACACTTAACGTACTAAGAATACAAACGTTTTCCTTAGCTACTGACCGAACCTATGACTCTCTGGTTATCACTTAGGGCCTACTGTAGGCTAGTCAAAACACCAGTATAAACATCACACAAGCATAGTTCAAAATCACATCACCTCATTTACACAAGGCAAAGTGGTAGTGACATGAGTAGACAGCAACGACAGTCCTATGCACAGACCACTGTATAAGATAGAGCTTCTTCAAGCTGTATCTCATAGCCTTACATGTACTGTGTGAGTGGGCTTTGGATGTTTGCAGCAGTCATAAACCACCACAAGGGGTGATAACCAGTGGTTATTTAAAGGGTAGTCTTGGACATGAAAACGTAAGCTACAGCTCCCTCAGCTGTACGTAAGATTGAAATGTCAGAGGGTGGTGTGTGGTGGGGTATGAAGTATAAAATGACCTCATGGACCTCACTCTTTCCTTACTCTTATCTGCTCTGATCATGAAGAGTCTGACGCGCTGAGCACCTGGAGACACACACACACACACACACACACACACACACACACACACACACACACACACACACACACACACACACACACACACACACACACACACACACACACACACACACACACACACACACACACACACACACACACACACACACACACACACACTGTGGCTATACAGCATTTCACAGTTGTCTTCTTCCAATGTTTCTTCTTTTTTTAGAGTCAGTAAATAAATCAGCTTCTTTGGGGGAAACAACTACTCTGGAAAAAGGACAGTGTTTATTATTATGGAGAGGCAGGTGTTGGCACTGGTCCTCAGAAGAGGGATTTGCTTTCTTGGGCCTTTCGTCTACTACCACTTCCTCGAGCGCATATGTCAGGTATGAGAAACCTTTAAAAAAAATGTATTAAGGCATTTGTTTTATTTTATCGATCCGATAGTGAGAGGATGACAGTGGGGAAAGATAGAGAGAGGTTGTGTCAAAGGCGGTCTGACAGGGGCATATTTGGCAACGATTGTTTGATTGTTTGTTCTGCTGTGCTTTTAGTCATTGGTAGATTATGTCTGTGTCTTTAGAGACCAGCAGCAGGTCAGGAGTCTCCAACCAGATAGAATGATTTATTCTTCTAAGTCTGAATCCTATCTTTGCTGCAACTCAAAGGAGAGACAGGAAGAGGAAGGTCAGAGAGGCCTTCATTCCCTGAGAGCAGACAGGCTTGACGAATGATTGGGAGAAACATTGTCAAGTACACAAACATTTCATGATATGAATACTAATTTATTCAGTATATTGAATAGCATAACATTGCAGATAGAAAAGCCTTTTTTAAAACCAGATTAATCTCCACTTCATGTTTGGGTCCTCTGTTTAGGTTTACAATCAACAATTACCAGTAAGTGCGATTGTCTTTACCATTGTGCTTATGTAAAGGACGCCACACTGCTTGCTTAGCGAGTACTACTTTTCCCGATTCGGCCCATACCTGGTGCGAACTCGGGACCACTGTGGTGATACTTCAGGCTGAGGAGTAAGTTTTACACATCCCAATGTGCTATATTTACACTTAAAATTTATTTATTTACACTTAAAATGTTTTGCAAACTGACTGAAGAGAACCGATGACTCTATCCTTACCAATATAGGGTCTACTGTTGACTACTAAAAATACCAGTATGATCAATGTCATTCCCATCTGTTGTATCACAAGAAGATGTCGCTGTACGCTAAAGTTAGAACCAAATAAGATAATGCCACTTTTAATCACCTCTACATGAGTAAAATTACATTTAAACTTACTTTACTGGTTTTCTGTGCAGTTTGTTCTTCAGCAGTTTGAGGCAAAATATCCACGGGAAACTATTGTTTACCCAACCTTTTAGAAAGCCGGTAGTTATATCATTCGGTTTGGCGCCTAGGTAACGTTTTTTATATTGGATATTTGGTACTCTTTCGTCAATAGCTTTTGAATCAATTCAAATAAATAAAATAAAAAAGACAAAAAGTGTGGATTGTTCCCCAATTCTCCCCTGATTCAGAATATACCATTTTCATGGCATGCTTGGTTCAGTAGCTACTGGCAAGAGAAAACCAAATATCCAATGTAAAACTAATTTGACCTCGGTGTCAAACTGAACCATACAGTATATCTACCTGCTCTCTAAAAAGTTGGGTAAACAGCTTGAGCAGCCGAAGGACAAACCCCACAAACAGACATGGAGTTCAATGCCCCTTCTTATGTTCCGCTCTCAACAGGATCCCACTCTCTCCCTCCCTCTCTTTGAGCAAAGCACTTCTGCTCTGAATAAGAGCGTCTGCTAAATAACAAAAATATAAAATGTACCACAAGATGGCAGTGAGTATCTATGAATGTCCTTCTGGAGAAGTGTGACTCAAACTTTACAGGAATCGCTCACAGTGTAGCCAAAATCAGCAAGGTCTTCCTTTCTTATTTATCAGCTCAGATGCACGGGAAACAAAGACTTGCAGATAGATGTCCCTGATGTACAGCTGACAGACCCAGCAAAAGGGGGTAATGAAAACATTTATCCTATCATACAAAAAAATCAAAGTGGAAATGATAGGCTTTAGGCTAATACCTGTGCAGATGTATAGTATTGAATAGGCCTTATATTACGTTTAGTCCTCTATGCCTTTCAGGCCCTGTAATGCAATTGACTCCCATAGAAGCCAGCTTAATGAACATTGCCTAGAGCCCTTGGCTATGCAAAGAATGCATCATAATAATAACTTGGAAAGGACATCAGTACAGGGGAAGCAGCCTGGACCAAGGTTGGAATGTAAATGAGTAATAACACAGATCTGCAGAATGCAAATTGCAGGTTTGGGCTGACTGCTGTCTGTACCGGGATGATAATTGGATGAATTATATGCTTGGTAAACAGTAATTATATGAGTGTTTGGCCATTTGAGGTGCAGAGTCTTAGAAGTGCATTACTTTTCAATATTTCCTTGTGCATAGAGTTGTATGGTTTGTGTAACTTTGCAAACAGTGGTTTTTGAGGAAAGAGGACATCATTTCATGGAGTCTGTGAAGGCAGAAATCACATGGAAAAAGTGGTAAGTAAGGTCCAAAAAACTGATTTCCACCAAGTCAAATTCATTTAATGTGTTGAGAGGTTTCATGATGCTTGTATCTACACCAATGTAGATTGTTTTATACATCAGCTGGGGTTTCTATAAGCTTCAATATGAGGTCCTAAACCTACCATGAAAGTTTATCCCTGTAGCTGTGTGGGCTAACATAATCAATATGTTTGCCTTTTGGTAAGTTGAGCCAATGGTTGAGCCAATGGCATGTGGAGCAAATTTAAGTGTTTTCCTCCCAGGCATAAGGCAAGGCATTATCGCTGGGATATGAGGTAACAACAGGGCCTGGCCTATGTTAAAAAAGTACAAAGTGTTTGTTAGGTGTTAAGTCTGTTTTAAAAGATGCTTAAAATATTTTAAAGACAAAAAGTGATTGTGATTGTGTTGATTTGTGTTTGGGAAATAAATATAGACATAGTTTTTTATCATATTTAATTCAGTAGAGAAAATTGTAGGCAGTTTAACTTAGGCTACCCTGTCCCATGGCTCAACTTACCCCATACCCGGGGTAAATTATGCTAAAAGACCACTTTTTTCAGGCAAACTATGTTTTAAAGCTGTAATGTTTACATTCATTCTGATTATTTCCAGCGATACAAAACATCCTGTTAAAAAGAATACTATATTTCCCTTGACGGAGCACATTTTTTTTTCAATTTACCCTTCTCTCCCCTATTGTTAAAATGGAGCACGTTGAACTTAAGCAGTCAGAGATTATAGCTTTTTTAATTGGGAACAAATATGCATCTGATATGTCTCTGAGCTTTGAGCTGGATGTATACCGTATAAAGACTGTTGATGAAAGATGGACTGTCTAATCTTTCCCTGCATTCCAGGACTTCTATACCAGGTGGTGTCAGAGAAACTCCCCAAAAATTGTCAGACTCCAGCTACCCAACTCATAGACTGTTCTCTCTGCTACCGCACGACAAGCAGTACCGGAGCACTTAGTCTAGGACCAAAAGGCTCCTGAACAGCTTCTACACCCAAGCCATAAAACTGCTAAACAGTTAATGAAATGGCTACCCAGACAAATGGCTATTTGCATTGACCCCCCTTTTTTATTTTTTTTCACTGACATTTACATTTACAGTGACTCCACACACACACCCTCACCCACACCCACCCACCCACACACACACACACACACGCACACTGAAGTTAAGGGGCTTTATAAATTTTAACCACGCTGCTATTTTTGTTTGACTTTTTACCTATTTATTGTTGGGAAAGGGCTCGTAAGTAAGCATTTCACGGTAAAGTCTACATCGGTTCTATTCGGCGCGTGTGACAAATACATTTGATATGTCCAGCCTGAACAAATTTAGTTGTAGCCTCTCAAGACTCTCATGACTTCGCTTACTCTCTGCCTTATTTTTATTTACACTTTTTGCTCTGTCAATCATTCACTCACATTATGAGACTGTTCCCAATCCCAAATAGGTTATGTAGTGCTGTATGTACCCTACTGGAACATAATAGAATAGAATAGAATGTTGAATTTACTGTCAATCCATTCTTGATGGTATCTGTTTTTTCAGGTTAAAAGGAAAGGATCTTTTGGATCTGGTGTGTCAGGCTCTAGGACAGAGACATCTGGTGTGCCTGGCTCTAGGACAGAGAGATCTGGTTCTGGTGTGTCAGGCTCTAGGACAGAGAGATCTGGTTCTGGTGTGTCAGGCTCTAGGACAGAGACATCTGGATCTAGTCTGTCAGGTTCTAGGACAGAGACATATGGATCTGGTGTGTCAGGTTCTAGGACAGAGACATCTGGATCTAGTGTGTCAGGGTCTAGGACAGAGACATCTGGATCTAGTGTGTCAGGTTCTAGGACAGAGACATCTGGATCTGGTGTGTCAGGCTCTAGGACAGAGACATCTGGATCTGGTGTGTCAGGCTCTAGGACAGAGACATCTGGATTTGGTGTGTCAGGTTCTATAACAGAGACATCTGGATCTAGTGTGTCAGGTTCTAGGACAGAGACATCTGGATCTGGTGTGCCGGGTTCTAGGACAGATACATCTGGATCTGGTGTGTCAGGCTCTAGGACAGAGACATCTGGATCTAGTGTGTCAGGTTCTAGGACAGAGACATCTGGATCTAGTGTGTCAGGTTCTAGGACAGAGATATCTGGATCTAGTGTGTCAGGCTCTAGGACAGAGACATCTGGATCTAGTGTGTCAGGTTCTAGGACAGAGACATCTGGATCTAGTGTGTCAGGTTCTAGGACAGAGACATCTGGATCTGGTGTGTCAGGCTCTAGGACAGAGACATCTGGATCTAGTGTGTCAGGCTCTAGGACAGAGACATCTGGATCTAGTGTGTCAGGTTCTAGGACAGAGACATCTGGATCTAGTGTGTCAGGTTCTAGGACAGAAACATCTGGATCTGGTGTGTCAGGTTCTAGGACAGAGACATCTGGTGTGTCAGGTTCTAGGACAGAGACATCTGGTGTGTCAGGTTCTAGGACAGAGACATCTGGTATGTCAGGTTCTAGGACAGAGACATCTGGTGTGTCAGGCTCTAGGACAGAGACATCTGGTGTGTCAGTGTCTTGGACAGAGACATCTGGATCTGGTGTGTCAGACTCTAGGACAGAGACATCTGGATCTGGTGTGTCAGGTTCTAGGACAGAGACATCTGGTGTGTCAGGTTCTAGGACAGAGACATCTGGATTTGGTGTGTCAGGTTCTAGGACAGAGACATCTGGATCTAGTGTGTCAGGTTCTAGGACAGAGACATCTGGATCTAGTGTGTCAGGTTCTAGGACAGAGATATCTGGATCTAGTGTGTCAGGCTCTAGGACAGAGACATCTGGATCTAGTGTGTCAGGTTCTAGGACAGAGACATCTGGATCTAGTGTGTCAGGTTCTAGGACAGAGACATCTGGATCTGGTGTGTCAGGATCTAGGACAGAGACATCTGGATCTAGTGTGGCAGGTTCTAGGACAGAGACATCTGGATCTAGTGTGTCAGGTTCTAGGACAGAAACATCTGGATCTGGTGTGTCAGGTTCTAGGACAGAGACATCTGGTGTGTCAGGTTCTAGGACAGAGACATCTGGTGTGTCAGGTTCTAGGACAGAGACATCTGGTGTGTCAGGTTCTAGGACATAGACATCTGGTGTGTCAGGCTCTAGGACAGAGACATCTGGTGTGTCAGAGTCTTGGACAGAGACATCTGGATCTGGTGTGTCAGACTCTAGGACAGAGACATCTGGATCTGGTGTGTCAGGTTCTAGGACAGAGACATCTGGTGTGTCAGGTTCTAGGACAGAGACATCTGGACCTGGTGTGTCAAAAATGTACTATTAATACTTGACCAACACCTCCCCTATGATGTTAATTTTTGTAACGTTTCATTTGGAATTGAACCCAATTTACTAATGTATTTTTTTGGTGAAAAGTTTGGACTTTTAATCATAAAATTTCGAGACAACAACGGGGGCCACAAAGGAGCAGGCCTCTGCTGAAGCCTCGGGCTCACCTAACACGGACGCTGATCCCTTCAACCAAGCCATGGTAATTGTGGCTATCATTAAATCTGAACAGACTGTGCTGGCTAAGGTGGAGTCATTATTCACTGACCTACACGCACAAATAGCTATTCTCACCTTCGAGGTCAACATAAAGATTGACTCCGTTAATGAAGACTTGGGGAGACATGACACCCGTCTGAATTGCCTGGAAGATGGCGCAAATATTTACTCCGACAAAGTGGTGACACTGGAAGAGCAAGTCACCTGGCTATCATCAGATACTTCGAGAACAGACAGCGCCGGGGGAACGGTCACGTGTTCCTTGTGAGAGAGGGACTCCAGACCGTAGGCGGAATGCGGCCTACCCTGTCCATAGCTAATCTGCTACAGAAAATTCTACGCACAGAAGCATACAGTTCCGCACTGAAGAATGGGTAGCCGTCCCAGATATGTAGCAGTTAAATTCCACTACATTCAGTAGAAAGAGGATGTTTTCCGTAAGGCAGCGCAAGCGGCTCCCTTCACCCACGACGGCTGGAATATTCGCATTTACCCGGACTACACGGCGACAGTCATGAAGAAGAGGTCAGCCTTCAACGAGGTGAGGGGGCTCCTACACCGCTGTCTGGACACCATGTTCTGCTGCGGCTGTACAGTCACGTTGCCAAGTGGCACGGTAATAATTAGCCTAGTCGCTACCTAAGGCTAGCCACTGAGCTCTCTTTCCATGCCTTAATAGGATACCCTACTGTGGGCATGTTTAACAAAAAACATACATAATACATTCAAGTTTATACTCCCAAAGGACCAGGTGTATTATTCTTTACTATTTGACTGGTTGGTCCACCCTGGTGCTTATTGGCGGAGAGCACGGTTTTGCAGGTTGTATAGCCGAGCGAACATTGCAGCTCTGCAGGATGGGTATTAATTACCAAGCATTTGCCAGTCAATTTTACGTGTTCTGGCTTGTTAGGATGTTCAACAGAGGGTTACATTTATACAAATGTTGAATTTGGCTGGGTTTGTTTTCCTATTTACATGTACTTATTTCATTAAATGTTTTTGGAGTATATGTATGTGTGTATGTATGTATGCATGTACAGTTGAAGTCGGAAGTTTACATAACCTTAGGTTGGAGTCATTAAAACTTGTTTATCAACCACTCCACAAATTGTTTACAAACTATAGTTTTGGCATGTCGCTTACTTGCATGACACAAGTAATTTTTCCAACAATTGTTTGCAGACAGATTATTTCACTTATAATTCACTGTATCACAGTTCCAGTGGGTCAGAAGTTTACATACACTAAGTTGACTGTGCCTTTAAACAGCTTGGAAAATTCCAGAAAATTATGTCATGGCTTTAGAAGCTTCTGATAGGCTAATTGACATAATTTGAGTCAATTGGAGGTGTACCTGTGGAGGCATTTCTAGGCCTACCTTCAAACTCAGTGCCTCTTTGCTTGACATCATGGGAGAATCAAAAGAAATCAGCCAAGACCTCAAAAGATTGTTGACCTCCACAAGTCTGGTTCATCCTTGGGAGCAATTTCCAAATGCCTGAAGGTACCACGTTCATCTGTACAAACAATAGTACGCAAGTATAAACACCATTGGACCACACCACCGTCATACCGCTCAGGAAGGAGACGCGTTCTGTCTCCTAGAGATGAACGTACTTTGGTGCAAAAAGTGCAAATCAATCCAAGAACAACAGCAAAGGACCTTTTGAAGATGCTGGAGGAAACAGGTACAAAAGTATCTATGTCCACAGTAAAACGAGTCCTACATAAGCTGAAAGGCCGCTCAGCAAGGAGGAAGCCACGGCTCCAAAACCGCCATAAAAAAAGCCAGACTATGGTTTGCAACTGCACATGGGTCAAAGATTGTACTCTTTGGAGAAATGTCCTCTGGTCTGATGAAACTGTTTGGCCATAATGACCATCGTTATGTTTAGAGGAAAAAGGGGGAGGCTTGCAAGCCGAAGATCATCATCCTAACCGTGAAGCATGGTGGTGGCAGCATCATGTTGTGGGGGTGCTTTGCTGCAAGAGAGACTGGTGCACTTCACAAAATAGATGACATCATGAGTCAGGAAAATGATCTGGATATATTGAAGCAACATCTCAAGAAATCAGTCAGGAAGTTAAAGCTTGGTCGCAAATGGGTCTTCCAAATGGACAATGACCCCAAGCATACTTACAAAGTTATGACTTAAGGACAACAAAGGCAAGGTATTGGAGTGGCCATCACAAAGCCCTGACCTCAATCCTATAGAAAATATGTGGGTAGAACTGAAAAAGCGTGTGCGAGCAAGAAGGCCTACAAACCTGACTCAGTTACACCAGCTCTGTCAGGAGTAATGGGCCAAAATTCACCCAACTTATTGTGGGAAGCTTGTGGAAGGCTACCCAAAATGTTTCACCCAAGTTAAACAATTTAAAGGCAATGCTACCAAATACTAATTGAGTGTATGTAAACTTCTGACCCATTGGGAATGTGATGAAATAAATAAAATCTGAAAGAAATCATTCTCTGTACTTTTATTCTGACATTTCACATTCTTAAAATAAAGTGGTGATCCTAACTGACCTAAAACAGGGAATTGTTACTAGGATTAAATGTCAGGAATTGTGAACAGCTGAGTTTAAATGGATTTGGCTGAGGTGTATGTAAACGTCCGACTTCAACTGTATATATATTCTGTCATCCCAGTGGATGGAGTTGGTCGGGGGGGGACATACCTATACCTCCCTTTTTATATATATCGTTTTACTATCCTTCAATTATGCATATTGCATGAGATACCTTGGGTGGTTGAGGTGGTACGCTTCAGAATCCCCTTCCCTAGGTTTAAACTTGATTATGTTGGCCCTGGATAGAGCTCTACTGAGGCTCAGTTTAATGTGGTAGTATTTTGCTCTGGTCTAGGAGAGGTGGATGCAGCCTTTCAAAAGGGGGATGGCCAGCATAGTGGTCCAAGGTTTTCTTCACTGTATTTTGTTGTTTTTAGCGTTTCTTTCTTTTCTTTATATTGTATTACTCTGACCTTTCAGCACACTGGCCATGTGATTGTACTAACATTCATTTCTGATTACTATGACTATGCCTAATTCACATACTCTAGGCCCCACTTGCTTTATCAGCTGGAGCGTGAAAGGAATTAACCAGGTGGTCAAGCTTAGCCGAGTGTATTCTCATCTTAAGTCCGGACATTGTAATTACTTCGCCACTACGGTCTATTTATTGCCTTACCTCCCTAATCTTACCTCATTTTCACACACTGTATATGGATTTTTTCTATTGTGTTATTGACTGTACGTTTGTTCATTCCATATGTAACTCTGTGATGATGTTTGTGTCGCACTGCTGTGCTTTATCTTGGCCAGGTCGCAGTTGTAAATGAGAACTTGTTCTCAACTGGCCTACCTGGTTAAATAAAGGTGAAATAAAATTTAAAAAAAAAAGTTTTTCTCCAAGAGACCAATCTCTGGTCCAACAACCATGATAAACTAGAGTGGATGGGTAGACCAGATATTTCACTCCAACTTTGGTGCTTAGGCCAGAGGGGTAGCCATCCTTATCAGAAAAGGCACCCAGTTTGTCTCCTCCAAAGTCATTTCAGATACCAATGGAAGATATATTATAGTGATGGGGGAAATTGTTTAGCACACAGGTTATTCTGGCTAACCTCTATGGTCCTAATTGGGATGATGCTCAATTTCTCTCTGACTTCATCACAACACTTCCTGACCTTAACTCATCATTTGATATTGTGCAGAGATTTCAATTATGTATTTCATCCAAGTCTAGACAGGTCCAGACCGAAGCCCAACAATGTAATTTCTAAATCAGGCGCAGTAATCAACTCATTTCTAGAATCCTATAATTTGTCTGATCCATGGAGGAGGAGCAATCCCACTTCTTAACAGTACTCCTTTTTTTTCTCCTGTCCACCGCTCATACTCTAGGATTGACTTTTTAGGTCCCGTGTGGCTCAGTTGGTAGAGCATGGCGCTTGCAACGCCAGGGTTGTGGGTTCAATTCCCACGGGGGGACCAGGATGAATATGTATGAACTTTCCAATTTGTAAGTCGCTCTGGATAAGAGCGTCTGCTAAATGACTTAAATGTTTCCTGCTGGACAATAGCCAATATCACAGCATCATTATCTCTGCTTTCCGGACAGTACTGTGTCACAACGCGTGTGGCGACTTGACCCACTACTACTATCCTGTATTGCCTACAAAAAATACATATCAACTCACACTGATGTCTTTTTACAGATCAACTGCACCCCTGACGTGTGGGAGTTGTTAAAAGCATATCTAAGGGGCTACATTATTTCATACACGGCGTATGACAACAAACAGAGCACCAAACACTTATCGGAGCTATGTCAACTCATTCTAGATGTGGACTACAGATATGCCTCTTCTCCGACTCCTGAACTCTACAAAGAGAGACTGCTACACCAATCGGAATTTGACAATCTTTCCACCAAACAGACGAAGCAGGTTCTGTTTAACTGTTACGGCTAGACATGCCGCTAGTGGGACACCTCAACAACATCCGGTGAAATTGCAGAGCACGAAATTCAAACTACAGAAATATAAATATTTAACATTCATGAAAATACATGTGTAATACATCAAAATAAAGCTTAACTTCTTGTTAATCCAGCCGCTGTGTCAGATTTCAAAAAAGCTATACGGCGAAAGCACACCATGCAATTATCTGAGGACAGCACCCCGCTACAAAACCATGAAAAATATTTTTCAACCAGGCAGGTGCGACACGAAAGTCAGAAATAGCGATATAATAAATGCCTTACCTTTGAAGATCTTCTTCTGTTGGCACTCCAAAAGGTCCCAGTTACATCACAAATGGTCTTTTTGTTCGATAAAGTCCTCCTTTATATCAATAAAAACTCAGTTTAGCTGGCGCAATTCAGTCAATAATCCACCGGTTTCCCTCCATCAAAATGCATACAAAATGAATCCCAAATGTTACTAATAAACGTTTCCAAACAAGTCAAACAACGTTTATAATCAAACCTTAGGTACCCTAATACGTAAATAAACTATCAAATTTAAGACGGAGAATCGTTATTGTCTTTAGCGGAGAAAAATACCAAAGAACGTGCTTTCATCCACGCGCTTGGAAACACTACAGCCAAAATGGGAGCCACCTAGAAAAACTACAATTTCTGGCTCATTTTTCCAAAAACCAGCATGAATCTCTTTCTAAAGACTGTTGACATCTAGTGGAAGCCATAGGAACTGGAATCTGGGAGGATTTTGCCTTGTAATATCAGTGACAGCCATTGAAAACAGTGGTAGGCACATATTTGTTGGCGGGGGGGCGGGGGGGGGGGGGGTTGGTTTGTCCTCGGGGTTTCGCATCAGTTTTCTTAATGTCACAGACATTATTTTAACAGTTTTAGAAACTGTAGAGTGTTTTCTATCCAAATCTATCAATTATATGCAGATCCTAGCTTCTGGGCCTGAGTAGCAGGCAGTTTACTTTGGGCACGCTTTTCATCCGGACGTCAAAATACTGCCCCCTAGCCCAAAGAGGTTTTAAGTCGAGGCAAAAATGCTATGAACATGTGGAGAAAGCTGGGAAGTTGTTATGTCACCAGCTTTGACAATCCGCTGCAAACAGCACCAAACCTGAAATCTGTGTTGCATCTGATTTAACTTCTACAAATCCCAAAGAAATCAACAATCAATTTAAGCAATTCTATTCTGCTCTTTACTCGTCAGAGGCTCTTCCTGACATCTCGTATGCATGCATTTCTAGATAATCTGGACATCCCCTGTCTCACTTCAGATGAACAAACCAACATGGATGCCTCAGTAAGTGATGATGAAGCTACTCTGGCAATCCAGTCCATGCAGAGTGGTAAAGCCCCTGGGCCTGATGGCTTCCCTATTGCATTTTATAAAGCATTCTCCTCTAAACTATTCCCTATCCTCAGCTCAATGTACAATGAAATCCTTTCTAGTCAGAAACTGTCACAGACACTTACCCAGGCGACTATTTCGGTTTTGCTTAAAGACAAGAATCCCCCAGACTGTGGCTCATTCTATCCTATAAGCCTTTTGTGCTGCAATTATACATTTTCACTAAGGTCCTCTCGCGCCGTTTAGAGACAGTGATGCCTAATATAATTAACTCTGACCAAACCGGATTTCTCTCAGTTAAGCAATCTTTCTTTAATATGTGCCGGCTATTTAATGTTCTTTATTCTGCCCACTCAACTCTACAGCCAGATGTTGTCATCTCTCTTCATGCTGAAAAGGCTTTTGACCGGGTTGAGTGGGAATATCCATTCACAGTACTAGAGAGATTTGGGTTTGGCCCGTCATTCCTTTCCTGGATTAAGATTTTGTACTCGTCCCCAGTGGCTTCTGTTCGCACCAACAATGTTACCTCCAGCTACTTCCCTCTCCACAGGGGGGCCAGGCAGGGTTGTTGTTTATCCCCTTTTTTATTTGATATGGCTATTGAGCCTCTTGCTATTGCCCTGCGGGCGGAGGAGAGGATTAATTGGCAACATAACTCACAAGGTGTCCTTATATGCAGACAATTTTCTTTTATACATATCTAACCCTGTGGAGACTATACCCTATCTCTTGAACATGCTACAAGGTTTTGGGACATTCTCTGGTTATAAGTTAAACCTAACAAAAAGTGTGCTCCTCCCCATTAATCAGTTAGCAGAAGGAATTGGGTATGCCAATTTCCCACTTAAAGGTACAGCATCAGGTCTTTACTTATTTGGGGATAAAGGTCACACACTTTAAGGCTCTGTTTAAACCTAACTTCAAAACGCTCCTGGAGCGCACTAAGCAGGATTTAATAAGGTCTCTTCCCATTTCATTAACAGGTTGCATTCATTCTGTTAAGATGACTGTACTACCTAGGTTTTTGTACTTATTTCAAATTATGCTCATTTTTCTGCCAAAGTCGATGTTCAAACAACTGGGCAGCTACATTTCCAAATTAATTTGGAAAAAGTCAAATCCACGAAGGAGAAAGGTATATTTAGAGAGACCTAAACCCAAAGGTGGGTTGGGCCTTCCCATTTTTTTACACTACTACTGGTCAGCAAAATCTAAATCTGTTTATTGGATTTCTACATTTGAAAAGAAGGATGGCCCAACTTGGAGTTATACTCAAGCCTTCCAACTTCTCTGGTCCCGCTCCTGTGCTCCCCAATGCCCATGAGCTCACTGGTCACCATAGCAGCACCCAGCCGTAGCACGCGCTCCAGCAGGTATATCTCACTGGTCACCCCCAAAGCCAGCTATTCCTTTGGCCGCCTCTCCTTCCAGTTCTCTGCCTCCAATGACCGGAACGAACTGCAAAAATCACTAAAGCTGGAGACTCTTACCTCCCTCACTAGCTTTAAGCACCAGCTGTCAGAGCAGCTCACAGATCACTGCACCTGTACATAGCTCATCTGTAAATAGCCCATCCACTCTACCTCATCCCCATTCTGTATTTATTTATCTTGCTCCTTTGCACCCCAA
The DNA here is from genome assembly GCF_029448725.1 of Salvelinus fontinalis. Taxonomy (NCBI): domain Eukaryota; kingdom Metazoa; phylum Chordata; class Actinopteri; order Salmoniformes; family Salmonidae; genus Salvelinus; species Salvelinus fontinalis. The sequence continues at coordinate 37,129,430 of NC_074692.1, forward strand.
TATCTCTACTTGCACATTCATCTTCTGCCCATTCTACCATTCCAGTGTTTTATTGCTATATTGTAATTACTTTGCCACCATGGCCTATTTATTGCCACCTCTCTTATCCTACCTCATTTGCACATGCTGTATATAGATTTTTCTACTGTATTATTGATTGTATGTTTGTTTATTCCATGTGTAATTCTGTGTTGTTGTATGTGTCGAACTGCTTTGCTTTATCTTGGCCATGTCGCAGTTGTAAATGAGAACTTGTTCTCAACTAGCCTACCTGGTTAAATAAAGGTTAAATAAAAATAAGTAAATAAAAAACCTTGGAACCCATGTTTTGAACACCCTTGTTTAGAACTCCCTTAAAATCTGGTCCCAATTCCAAAGTCACTTTAGCCTTAAACAAGCAAGCTGCTTCTCTCCATTAACATCTAATCCCAGCGTCACAGATGGACACGGCATTCCAGTTCTGGCATAGGAATGGTCTGATGTTTTTTTGTGACCAATTTGTTGAGAACACATTCGTCTCATTCGATACTCTGAGGTTTGACCATAATATTTCCAACACCCACTTTAGTAGATACCTGCAAACTCGCAGCTTTGCCCAAAAACATTTCCCTTCATTTTCACTCGAGCCTACTAAGTGTCCAGTCGAGAGGTGCTTAGATCTTAACCCTTATCTGAAGGGCACAATCTCCAGATTATATGACATAATACAGAACATTAATCCGCCTTCCTTTGCAAATACAAAATCTGCATGGGACATAGGTGGCATAGGTGGCGAGCTAGACATAGGTGGCGAGCTAGACATAGGTGGCGAGCTACCCGATGATATATGGCAACAAAGTATTGACGGTATCCACACATAATGTTGCATAAGGCATGGTCTTATTCAGTTGAAGGTTTTTCACCGTTTCCATTACGCAAATGACAGATTGCCAAAAATATACCCAAATGTTGCCCCCAAATGTCTGAGATGCCACCAGAGTCCATCGACTGTGGGACATGTTTTGGTCATGTCAATCTGAGTGGCCTCTGGGACCCCATTTTTGAGGCATTCTCACATATGTGTAATACAACTGTTAGCACCAACTCGGTCACTGCCATTTTTGGGGTACTTCTCCTAGACCAGAATGCTACCACGCATCGCTGCTAGCTCACCGCCTTGTCCTCTTTCACTGGAAGTCTGCAAAGCCACCTTCCTTTATGCAGTGGGTTAAGGAGGTGATGTCATCTCTGCCTCTCGAGAAGGTTAGGTACACTGTGCATGGGTCCCGACAGAAGTTTGACTTAACCTGGTCCCCATTAATACAATACGTGGAGAGCCTGTCTTTTACTTAGAGTAACTTACATAGTTTGGTAAGCAGTCATGTATGTTCTAGTGGCTATTTGTGCTGATAAGAATATTGATTTAACTTTTTCCCCCATTGTTTTTGTTTCTATTATTGCTTGTTTCTGTTTTTCCTTTCCTATTTAACTTACATCTATAGATGCCTTGGTGGGTGGGTGGTTTGGAGGGAGGGAGGGGAGGGAGGGAGGGATGGAGTGGAGGGGATGGATGGATAGGAGAATGAGGGGTTGGGGTTGTACTGTTTTTGTTATATCTGAATCTCTAAATAAAGTAAAAAAATAAAATAAAGTTCAGTGAAAAACATACACAATTCCTTTACATTGATGACTTTTTGCTAATCCAATTAGTTTCCATGTTGATTCAACTTCATCCCATCGATTTTTTTGTTGTTGAAATGATGTGGAAACATTGTTGATTCAACCAGTTTTTGCCCAGTGGGATGTGTCCAAGGAGGAACCAATCACCCTGAATTTCCTGGCCAAGTTTTACCCTGAGAACGCAGAGGAGTTGGTTCAGGACACCACTCAGCTTCTCTTCTTCCAACAGGTGACAACGATTGGCACACTCATTCCTGCTCATCAACTCAATTCATATCTATATCTGTCATGTTCCTGACCTATTTATGTTAGTTTGTTATGTGTGTTAGTTGGTCAGGACGTGAGGTTGGGTGGGCATTCTATGTTTTCTGTTTCTGTGTTGGTTTTGGGTTGCCTGGTATGGCTCTTAATTAGAGGCAGGTGTTTGGCGTTCCTCTAATTAAGAGTCATATTTAGGTAGGCGTTGTCACAGTGTTCGTTGTGGGTGATTGTCTTCCTTGTCTGTGTAATTGTTTGCACCATACGGGACTGTTTCGGTTTGTTCGGTTTGTGTAGTCTAATTGTCCTATTCGTGCGTTCTTCTTGTTTTATGTGAGTTCGTCGTATAGGTCTGTCTACACCGTTTGTTGTTTTGTTAGTTTAGTCATTTTCGTGTTTTGTTAAATAAATTATGTCGTTAAACTCCACTGCGCCTTGGTTCGATCACTACTCCTCCTTTTCGGTAGAAGAGGAGGAGGACCGCCGTTACAGAATCACCCACCAATCCAGAGCCAAGCAGCGGAGTAAACGGAGTAAGGGACAGGAAAAGAAGGAGGAATGGACTTGGAACGATATATTGGACGGGAAAGGTTGCTACACATGGGAGGAGATCCTGGCTGGTAGGGATCGCCTCCCATGGGAACAGCTGGAGGCACTGAGGAGAGCAGAGGCTACTGGAGAGAGGAACCGGAGTTATGAGGGAACGCGTCTGGCACGGAAGCCCAAAAAGCCTGTGAGTAACACCCAAAAATTTCTTGGGGGGTGGCTAAGAGGTAGTGGGCCAAGGGCAGGTAGGAGACCTGCGCCCACTTCCCAGGCTTACCGTGGAGAGCGGGAGTACGGGCAGGCGCTGTGTTACGCAGTAGAGCGCACGGTGTCTCCTGTACGAGTGCATAGCCCAGTGCGGGTTATTCCACCTCCCCGCACTGGTAGGGCTAGATTGGGTATTGAGCCAGGTGTCATGAGGCCGGCTCAACGCGTCTGGTCTCCAGTGCGTCTCCTAGGGCCGGCATACATGGCACCTGCCTTACGCATGGTTTCCCCGGTTCGCCTATATAGGCCGGTGCGGGTTATTCCACCTCCCCGCACTGGTCGGGCGACCGGGAGCATTCAACCAGGTAAGGTTGGGCAGGCTCAATGCTCAAGAGTGCCAGTAAGCCTCCACGGTCCGGTATTTCCGGCGCCACCTCCCCGCCCCAGCCTAGTACCTACAGTGCCTACACTACGCACTAGGCTACCAGTGCGTCTCCTGAGCCCTGTTCCTCCTCCACGCACTCTCCCTGTAGTGCGTGTATCCAGTTCGGTGCCTCCAGTTCCGGCACCACGCACTAAGCCTCCTGTGCGTCTCCAGAGCCCTGTACACACTGTTTCTTCTCCCCCTACTAATCCTGATGTGCTTGTCCTTAGCCCGGTGCCTCCAGTTCCGGCACCACGCACCAGGTCTACAGTGCGCCTTATCCGGCCAGAGCCATCCGTCTCCCCAGCGCCATCTGAGCCATCCGTCTCCCCAGCTCCGTCTGAGCCATCCGTCTCCCCAGCGCCGTCTGAGCCATCCGTCTCCCCAGCGCCGTCTGAGCCATCCGTCTGCAATGAGCCTGCAAAGCCGCCCGTCTGCCATGAGCTTGCAAAGCCGCCCGTCTGCCATGAGCCTACAGAGCCGTCCGCCAGACAGGAGCCGCTAGAGCCGCCCGCCAGACAGGAGCCGCTAGAGCCGCCCGCCAGACAGGAGCCGCTAGAGCCGCCAACCAGACAGGATCTGCCAGAGCCGCCAACCAGACAGGATCTGCCAGAGCCGCCAACCAGACAGGATCTGCCAGAGCCGCCAACCAGACAGGATCTGCCAGAGCCGCCAACCAGACAGGATCTGCCAGAGCCGCCAACCAGACAGGATCTGCCAGAGCCGCCAACCAGACAGGATCTGCCAGAGCCGCCAACCAGACAGGATCTGCCAGAGCCGCCAACCAGACAGGATCTGCCAGAGCCGCCAGCGATCCATGAGCGTCGAGAGCCGTCAGCCAGCCATGAGCGTCGAGAGCCGTCAGCCAGCCATGAGCGTCGAGAGCCGTCAGCCAGCCATGAGCGTCGAGAGCCGTCAGCCAGCCATGAGCGTCGAGAGCCGTCAGCCAGCCATGAGCGTCGAGAGCCGTCAGCCAGCCATGAGCGTCGAGAGCCGTCAGCCAGCCATGAGCGTCGAGAGCCGTCAGCCAGCCATGAGCGTCGAGAGCCGTCAGCCAGCCATGAGCGTCGAGAGCCGTCAGCCAGCCATGAGCGTCGAGAGCCGTCAGCCAGCAATGAGCGTCGAGAGCCGTCAGCCTGCCATGAGCGTCGAGAGCCGTCAGCCTGCCATGAGCGTCCAGATTCGTCAGTCAGCCATGAGCTGCCCTTCAGCCTGAAACGGCTATATACCCAGAACTGCCCCTCAGTCCAGAGCTGTCTCTCTGTCCGGAGCTGCCTTTCAGTCCGGAGTTGCCCCTCTATCGTGATCTCTATCTTGATCTACCTCTATTTTCTGATCTATCCCTCTGTCTGGTGCTATCCCTCTGTGTTGATTTATCTCTCTGTCCCGGTGTTGTCCATGTCATTGATGTTACTAAAAGGATTTTGTGGGGGTAAATTGAGGGTGGACATTTTTAGGGGGAGAGGGAGGTTAGGATTGATTATGGTGGGGTGGGGACCTCGCCCGGAGCCTGAGCCACCACCGTGGTCAGATGCCCACCCAGACCCTCCCCTAGACTTTGTGCTGGTGCGCCCAGAGTTCGCACCTTATGGGGGGGGTTATGTCACGTTCCTGACCTATTTATGTTAGTTTGTTATGTGTGTTAGTTGGTCAGGACGTGAGGTTGGGTGGGCATTCTATGTTTTCTGTTTCTGTGTTGGTTTTGGGTTGCCTGGTATGGCTCTTAATTAGAGGCAGGTGTTTGGCGTTCCTCTAATTAAGAGTCATATTTAGGTAGGCGTTGTCACAGTGTTCGTTGTGGGTGATTGTCTTCCGTGTCTGTGTAATTGTTTGCACCATACGGGACTGTTTCGGTTTGTTCGGTTTGTGTAGTCTAATTGTCCTATTCGTGCGTTCTTCTTGTTTTATGTGAGTTCGTCGTATAGGTCTGTCTACACCGTTTGTTGTTTTGTTAGTTTAGTCATTTTCGTGTTTTGTTAAATAAATTATGTCGTTAAACTCCACTGCGCCTTGGTTCGATCACTACTCCTCCTTTTCGGTAGAGGAGGAGGACCGCTGTTACAATATCAATGTATGAAAGACACATTTTTAAGGTAGAGCTGGCCACCAATAAGGGAGCCTAGCTCTAGTCATTGTTTGAAGGAGGCTCATTTTCAATACTTTTGATCTAAGATTTGAACAAGCGTATATTTCTCTCTTCGGACAAAAAAAAAAATGGTTTGGATTCTTCCCCATCTCCTTCAATAACCATTCAACTTTACCTCAGAGGCCTGTCCATAAAATGTATCTCTCTCTGCTCACTGACACTTACTGATATATCTGCTTCTTTTACTATTTTAATGTTTACAAACCTGAAAACACCAAACAATTCGGCTAAATCCAAAATGGCAACCTATTCCTGACATGGGCCCATAGGACTGTGGTCAACAGTAGTGCACCATCTAGGGATTAAGGTTCCATTTGGTAAGCATTGTTCTTCTTCTAAATCCTGCAGATTGCGCATCTTCAACCTCAGGATGCTGAAGAAATTTCACAAACTTTTACAGATGCACAATCGAGAGCATCCTGTCGGGCTGTATCACCGCCTGGTATGACAACTGCACTACATGCAACCGCAGGGCTCTCCAGAAGGTGGTGCGGTCTGCCCAACGCATCACCGGGGGGGGGAAACTACTTGCCCCCCCTCCAGGACACCTACAGCACCCGATGTCACAGGAAGGCCAACAAGATCATCAAGGACATCAACCACCCGAGCCACTGCCTGTTCACCCCGCTATCATCCAGAAGGCAAGGTCAGTACAGGTGCATCAAAGCTGGGACCGAGAAACTGAAAAATAGCTTCTATCTTAAGGCCATCAGACTGTTAAATAGCCATCACTAGCCGGCTTCTACCCGATTACTCAACCCTGCACCTTAGAGGGTGTTGCCCAATATACATTGACTTGGAATCACTGGCCACTTTAATAATGGAACACTAGTCACTTTAATAAATTTTTACATACTGTTTTACTTATCTCATATGTGTATATATGATTATTTGTACATTTTTTATTTAACTAGGCAAGTCAGTTAAGCACAAATTCTTATTTACAATGACGGCCTACACCGGCCAAACCCTAATGACGCTGGGCCATTTGTGCCGCCGCCCTATGGGACGCCCAATCATGACCGGTTGTGATACAGTCTGGAATCAAACCAGGGTCTGTAGTGATGCCTCTCGGGAGCCCCGTATATACTGTATTCTCTTCTACCATATTTTAATCAATGCCACTCCGACATTGCTCGATCTAATATTTATATATTTCTTAATTACATTATTTTACTTTTAGATTTATGTGTATTGTTGTGAATCGTTTTTAGATACTACTGCACTGTTGGAGCTAGGAACACAAGCATTTCACTACACCCGCAATAACATCTGCTAAATATGTGTATGTGACCAATAAAATGTCATTTGATTTGAAATGTAAAATGCAACTGACATGCCTCTCAGAGCATGCTGCTGCATTACTCTCTGTCTGGGCAGTGACAGTGTATCTTTTTAAAAACGTGTTCAATCTTCCCAGTGGCTTTCCTCACTTCGCTGGCCACTTTTAAGAACGTTAAAATAAATACCGAGGTGTATTTCAGGTCAGTTTACTTCTGAAAAGCTTTCAATGTTTCAGTGAGAATCATACAGTCATTGCAGACCTTGAGACAGCATGAAGAGACATTTTGCTCTTTAGGCACTCAGCCCATCAATGTAATAATACTCCATTAAATAAACGGTTATGTGCGCTCTCACAGTTCTTTGACCAGTGATCCCATTGAAATGGGCAATATAAAGCAACTGAAGCTATATCACTGATCTCTTCAGGCAGACTGCCAATAGAAGGCAAATGTTCACATCTAGTTTTTCTGGTTACTACAGTGTGAGCGACAGAGCCCTCTCAGCCAGAGCCCTCTCAGTAATACACTTTCCCTTTATCCCTCTCTGTGTTTAGCCATGTGGAATCAATGCACTGCATATTACCACTGTCCTTTCTCCCCTGTCCTCACACTATGTGGAGAATTCCTTCCCAGTCCTGACAAACACTGTTGTGTCCCAAGTCGCATCCTATTCCCTATATTGTGCATCACTTTTGGTCAGACTACCCATCGACATCAACATTATCAGAAGCATCCAAAATCCATTTTTCAATTTTGTAGTCTGAACAAGCATTTATTTTGTCTTTTTTTTTTTAAATTTAACTAACTTCAATGACAGCCTAGGAACAGTGGGTTAACTGCCTTGTTCAGGGGCAGAACGACAGATTTGACCTTATCAGCTCGGGAATTCGATCTAGCAACCTTTTGGTTGCTGACCCGTTAACTCTTCCACCCTATCTATTGCTACCTTTATCCATGATTATTATTATGGTTATTATTGTTGTTACCTCAGAGGCCTGTCAGATCCACAACTGGAAAAGACATTTAAAGACCCTCTGCGGGTAGTCTTCAGACGCACCCCCAACATCAGTCAAATGGTGGTGAGGGCCACCGGTGTCACGTAGCATCTTCCTAGACAATGTGCCGGCCGGTAATTACAGATGTGGCCGATGTACTCAGGGTAACTTAACGAACAAATGCACAATGGTCAATCTAAATGGCAAGGCCATTAAGGGTGTCATTACGTTTTCCACAAGAAATGTGATATACCTGATCAAGTTTACTTGTGGCCTATGCTATGAAGGAAAAACAAAAAGGAGCTCTGAAAACAAGAATAGCAGAACACAGGAGTTATATCAGGACACTTGACCAGAGAAACCCTGTGGCTGCGCATTTCATGGAGGCTCATCACAATAATAGCTCTTGGATACATTGGTGTTGAATATTTTAAAGACTCCTGGGGTCTTTACTGGGGGGGTATACTGATAATCTATTATTGAGAAGAAAATTGTATTGGATCCACCGTTTGTGCACCATGTCTCCTAAAGGTCTAAACCACGAGTTTGACATCAGACCATTTCTTACATGAATATGTCACTTTGATTTGTCATGCCTTCCAGGTCTCCTACTTGGTCACTTTGATTTGTCATGCCTTCCAGGTCTCCTACTTGGTCACTTTGATTTGTCATGCCTTCCAGGTCTCCTACTTGGTCACTTTGATTTGTCATGTCTTCCAGGTCTCCTACTTGGTCACTTTGATTTGTCATGCCTTCCAGGTCTCCTACTTGGTCACTTTGATTTGTCATGTCTTCCAGGTCTCCTACTTGGTCACTTTGATTTGTCATGCCTTCCAGGTCTCCTACTTGGTCACTTTGATTGGTCATGCCTTCCAGGTCTCCTACTTGGTCACTTTGATTTGTCATGCCTTCCAGGTCTCCTACTTGGTCACTTTGATTTGTCATGCCTTCCAGGTCTCCTACTTGGTCACTTTGATTTGTCATGCCTTCCAGGTCTCCTACTTGGTCACTTTGGTTTGTCATGCCTTCCAGGTCTCCTACTTGGTCACTTTGATTTGTCATGCCTTCCAGGTCTCCTACTTGGTCACTTTGATTTGTCATGCCTTCCAGGTCTCCTACTTGGTCACTTTGATTTGCATTGTTTCCACGCCCACCATGCGTCATGTGCGTAATGGTCATGTGAGGTGAAATGTGTATATTTTGGGGTTTGAGCACTCAGTTTGTTTGACCTGACCAAGATCCATTTCAGATGGAAACGTTGTCAATAAAGTGGTCAATTGGCAGCTTCAACGTGTCTCCCACATTTATCAATGACCTCATTAGGCGTTAAAAGCTCAACTGGCCACATTTATCAAATCAAATTTTATTTGTCACTTGCGCCGAATACAACAGGTGTAGACCTTACCGTGAAATGCTTAATTACAAACCCTTAACCAACAATGCAGTTCAAGAAATAGAGTTAAGAAATATTTGCTAAATAAAAGTAAAACATTTAATAAAAAGTAACACAATAAAATAACAATAACGAGGCTATATACAAGGGGTATGCATAGATAATAAACAGCGAGTAGCTGCAGTGTAAAAACAAAGGGGGGGGGGGATTGTCAATGTAAATAGTCTGGGTGGCCATTTGATTAATTGTTCAGCAGTCTTATAGCTTGGGGGTAGAAGCTGTTAATGAGCCTTTTGGACCTAGACTTGGCGCTCCGGTACCGCTTGCCGTGCGGTTGCAGAGAGAACAGTCTATGACTTGGGTGACTGGAGTCTTTGACAATTTTTTGGGCCTCTAAAATGTGCAGTTGTGTCAGACTACACAATGCCACAGATGTCTCAAGTTGAGGGAGCGTGCAAATTCCATGCTTACTGCAGGATTGTCCACCAGAGCTGTTGCCAGATAATTTTATGTTAATTTCTCTACCATAAGCCACCTCCAATGTCGTTTTAGAGACTTTGGCAGTATGTCCAACCAGCCTCGCTTTATCTCTACCTATATGTACTTATCTACCTCAATTACCTTCTAGGCCGTACATCAACTCAGTACTGGTACCCCGTGTATGTGGCCAAGTTATCGTTACTCATTGTGTATTTGTTACTTGTGTTATTATTCTTTTTATTATTTCCCCCCAAAGGTTCTACATTGTCATTCTATGTAATGTCTAAAGATTTCATTGTTAGTCTACACCTGTGGTTAACAAAGCATACAACAATTTTTTTTATATATATATTGGATCTGTTTTAAAGCATTTAGGAGGGGATGTAGCAGTTTTAAAGAGAGAAATCGCCTACCACCCGGAAAACGGCTATTAAAGCCTATAACATTCAGGCGACAAATTAACAACAATTTAAAATGGATGCTGCAAAAATAAATATAGACAAGAATACAAACGACTAAATGCCTTGTAAAGCGTGTTTCCTTAATAGTCACATTAATTCAGATGTTTTGGGAGCACTGCTCCTCCTTCTCCTCCGCTCAGATAGTGTCAAGAACACTGATTACTGCTTATCAGAAGACATCACCATCCCTGTCTCACTGTCTGCATCCCTAATGACAGCCTTTTCCCTTATAGGGCACTACTTTTGACCAGGGCCCATAGTCAGGCCTCTGAATACGGTAACAGAGAGAGATACATTTTGGCCCGTCAGAGGGGGAAGGGCTGACTAGTCCTTGGGCATTGTCCTTTGTGTTTTGCTGGGCCATTTGCCATGGGGCCGGAAGTGACAGAGAGCACATAAATTAGGGCCAAGCCGACATATACTACGTGGCCAAAAGTATGTGGACAACTGCTCGTCAAACATCTCATTCCAAAATCATGGGCATTAATATGTAGTTCGTCACCCCCTTTACTGCTATAACAGCCTACACATTTCTGGGAATGTTGGAACATTGCTATGGGGACTTTCTTCCATTCAGTCACAAGAGCATTAGTGAGGTTGGGCACTGATGCTGAATGATTAGGCCTGGCTCGCAGTCAGCATTCCAATTCATCCCAAAGGTGTTCGATGGGGTTGAGGTCAGGGCTCTGTACAGGCCAGTCAAGTTCTTTCACACAGATCTCGACAAACCATATACGTATGGACCTTTCCTTGTGCACGGGGGCATTGTCATGCTGAAACAGGAAAGGGCCTTCCCCAAACTGTTGCCACAAAGTTGGAGGCACAGAATTGTCTAGAATGTCATTATATGCTGTAGTGTTAAGATTTCCCTTCAATGGAACTAAGGGGCCTAGCCAGAACCATGAAAAACAGCCCTAGACCATTATTCCTCCCCCAACAAACATTATATTTGGCACTATGCAGTTGGGCAGGTAGCGTTCTGGCATTCGCCAAACCCAGATTCGTCCGTAGGACTGCCAGAAGGTGTAGCGTGATTCAGTTGACTGGGGCACCTCTAGCAGAAAAGAAATTTGACAAACTGTCTTGTTGTAAAGGTGGCATCCTATGATGGTGCCACGTTGAAAGTCACTGAGCTCTTCAGTTAGACCATTCTATTGTCAATGTTTGTCTATGGAGATTGCATGGCTGTGTACTCGATTTTTGTACACCGTCAGCACCGGTTGTGGTTGAAATAGCCAAATCAACTAATTTGAACGGGTGTTCACATACACAGTTGTAACGATTGTTCTCCTCCTCGTCTGAGGAGGAGCATGGATCGGACCAAAACTCAGCTTGTGGAGAATACATGTTTGATTTATTTTAAAGAAGACGAAACGAAGAACACTGACAAACTATACAAAACAACGTCAACAGACCTGAACATGTGAACTACATATAACGAAGAACGCACAAACAGGTACAGACTAAACAAACGAAACAGTCCCGTGTGGTACAAACACTGACACGGAAGACAATCACCCACAAATAAACGGTGTGAACAGCCTACCTTAATATGGTTCTCAATCAGAGGAAACATCAAACACCTGCCCCTGATTGAGAACCATATAAGGCTAAATAACAATGAACCTAAACATAGAAACAAATAACATAGACTGCCCACCCAGCTCACGTCCTGACCAACTAAACAAAGCTAAACAAAGGAAAATAAGGTCAGGAACGTGACAACAGTACTGTATATACAAAATTATCTTTGAGTTCATCTGTATAACTTTCTTAACTTCACATAGTGTGTAGTTGCCAGGTAAGCGTGGTGAAAGACTGGGTTGAAAGCAGTCCTCTACTTTTAAAGTATTGGTAGCAGGCAATCCTCTCCTTTTTGTTCAGAAGCCACAGAGATATCTTCTTGTTCTGTTGGGATCTCTTCATTGTCTCTAAAGTAGTGGTTCCCCCAATCCTGAGGGGAGGGAGGATGACAGAGAAAATAAGGAGAGAGGACCACATATGGTTTATGCGTGCGTATGTCAATCAATCACATTTATTTATAAAGCCTTTTTTACATCTGCAGTTGTCACTAATTGCTTATACAGATACCCAGCCTTAAACCCGAGAGAGCAAGCAAAGCAGATGTAGAATGTACACTACCGGTCTAAAGTTTTAGAACACCTACTCATTCAAGGGTTTTTCTTTATTTTTACTTTTTTCTACATTGTAGAATAATAGTGAAAACATCAAAACTATGAAATAACACATATGGAATCATGTAGTAACCAAAAAAAGTGTTAAACAAATCAAAATATGTTTTATATTTGAGATTCTTCAAATAGCCACCCTTTGCCTTGATGACAGCTTTGAACACTCTTGGCATTCTCTCAACAGGCTTCACCTGGAATGCTTTTCCAACAGTCTTGAAGGAGACCCCACATATGCTGAGCACTTGTTGGCTGCATTTCCTTCACTCTGCGGTCCAACTCATCCCAAACCACCTCAATTTGGTTGAGGTTGGGGGATTGTGGAGGCCAGATCATCTGATGCAGCACTCCATCGCTCTCCTTCTTGGTAAAATAGCCCTTACACAGCCTGGATGTGTGTTTTGGATCATTGTCCTGTTGAAAAACAAATGATAGTCCCACTAAGCCCAAACAAGATGGGATGGCATTTTGCTGCAGAATGCTGTGGTAGCCATGCTGGTTAAGTGTGCCTTGAATTCTAAATAAATAACGGACAGTGTCACCAGCAAAGCACCACCACAGCATAACACCTCCTCCTCCATGCTTTACGGTGGGAAATACACATGTGGAGATCATCCGTTCACCCACACCGCTTCTCATAAAGACACAGCGGTTGGAACCAAAAATCTCAAATTTGGACTCTTCTTCTTATTGGTGTCCTTTAGTAGTGGTTTCTTTGCAGCAATTCGACCATGAAGGCCTGATTCACGCAGTCTCATCTGAACAGTTGATGTTGAGATGTGTCTGTTACTTTGAACTCTGTGAAGCATTTATTTGGGCCGCAAATTCTGAGGCTCGTAACTCTAATGAATTTATCCTCTGCAGCAGAGGTAACTCTGGGTCTTCCATTCCTGTGGCGGTCCTCATGAGAGCCAGTTTCATCATAGCGCTTGAAGGTTTTAACTGCACTTGAAGAAACTTTCAAAGTTCTTGACATTTTACGTATTGACTGACCTTCATGTCTTAAAGTAATGATGGACTGTTGTTTCTCTTTGCTTATTTGAGCTGTTCTTGCCATAATATGGACTTCGTATTTTACCAATTAGGGCTATCTTCTGTATACGACTCCTACCTTGTCACAAAACAACTGATTGTCTCAAATGCATTAAGAAGGAAAGAAATTCCACAAACTAACTTTTAAAAAGGCACACCAGTTAATTTAAATGCATTCCAGGTGACTACCTCATGAAGCTGTTTGCGAAAATGCCAAGAGTGTGCAAAGCTGTCATCAAGGCAAAGAGTGGCTATTTGAATCTCAAATATAAAATACATGTTGATTTATTTAACACTTTTTTGGTTACTACATGATTCCATATGTGTTATTTCATAGTTTTGATGTCTTCACTATTATTCTACAATGTAGAAAATAGTAAAAATAAAGAAAAACCCTTGAATGAGTAGGTGTTCTAAAACTTTTGACCGGTAGTGTATACGTATGTGTGTAAAGAGGGTATGTGAGAAGTGAGTGGGGGAGAAGTGAGTGGGGGAGAAGTGAGTGGGGGAGAAGTGAGTGGGAGAGAAGTGAGTGGGAGAGAAGTGAGTGGGAGAGAAGTGAGTGGGAGAGAAGTGAGTGGGGGAGAAGTGAGTGGGGGAGAAGTGAGTGGGGGAGAAGTGAGTGGGGGAGAAGTGAGTGGGGGAGAAGTGAGTGGGGAGAAGTGAGTGGGAGAGAAGTGAGTGGGAGAGAAGTGAGTGGGAGAGAAGTGAGTGGGAGAAAGATGAGAGAACTGGCATGAAGGTTGAGATAAGAGAAATCGTACAGACTTAAGATCTGTAATCTGATTTAAATGAGAGCAGAGACCACAGGACAACATAAGCCGTGTAAAGCCTAGAAGTCATTAGAATGCAAGAGACGTAGAGACAGAGAGACTGAAGCAGGGAAGATGGGAAAAGGGATTAAAAGAAGCAGAAAGGTGTGTGTGCGTGCATGTACGTCTGGGTGTGCGTGTGTACGACAGTAAGCCTAAACCTGCATGGCCGTGTGTGTGTGTGTGTGTGTGTGTGTGTGTGTGTGTGTGTGTGTGTGTGTGTGTGTGTGTGTGTGTGTGTGTGTGTGTGTGTGTGTGTGTGTGTGTGTGTGTGTGTGTGTGTGTGTGTGTAAAATTAAGGTGAGGTCTGTGTGTATGTGTGGGGTGGTTCTGTCTGGAGCTGTTTAGTATTCTGCGGGGCACCTCATCCGGAGACGTTTTGACTGGAATTTCAAGCAACAGCTGCACCAAAAAAACTCAGGCAGTTGCCCGGCCAGGCGTTCACTGACTAGCGGACTGGAGAGAAGGCGTGACTAGCCTAGCGGACTGGAGAGAGGGCGTGACTAGCCTAGCGGACTGGAGAGAGGGCGTGACTAGCCTAGCGGACTGGAGAGAGGGCGTGACTAGCCTAGCGGACTGGAGAGAGGGCGTGACTAGCCTAGCGGACTGGAGAGAGGGGGTGACTAGCCTAGCGGACTGGAGAGAGGGCGTGACTAGCCTAGCGGACTGGAGAGAGGGCGTGACTAGCTTAGCGGACTGGAGAGAGGGCGTGACTAGCCTAGCGGACTGGAGAGAGGGCGTGACTAGCCTAGCGGACTGGAGAGAGGGCATGACTAGCCTAGCGGACTGTAGAGAGGGGGTGACTAGCCTAGCGGACTGGAGAGAGGGCGTGACTAGCCTAGCGGACTGGAGAGAGGGCGTGACTAGCGGACTGGAGAGGGGGTGACTAGCGGACTGGAGGGAGGGGGTGACTAGCGGACTGGAGAGAGGGCGTGACTAGCGGACTGGAGAGGGGGTGACTAGCGGACTGGAGGGAGGGGGTGACTAGCGGACTGGAGAGAGGGCGTGACTAGCCTAGCGGACTGGAGAGAGGGGGTGACTAGCGGACTGGAGAGAGGGCGTGACTAGCCTAGCGGACTGGAGAGAGGGCGTGACTAGCGGACTGGAGACGGGGTGACTAGCGGACTGGAGGGAGGGGGTGACTAGCCTAGCGGACTGGAGGGAGGGGGTGACTAGCCTAGCGGACTGGAGAGAGGGCGTGACTAGCCTAGCGGACTGGAGAGAGGGTGTGACTAGTGGACTGGATAGAGGTCGTGACTAGCGGACTGGAGAGAGGGTGTGACTAGCGGACTGGAGAGGGGGTGACTAGCGGACTGGAGGGAGGGGGTGACTAGCGGACTGGAGAGAGGGGGTGATTACTAATATGAGGCCGATCCTGGTAGAGCACCTAATGATAAGCTTTAGACCAAACTATCTACCAAGAGTTATCTATATTATTCGTAGCCGTCTATTTATCACTATAAAACGGTGCTGGCACTAAGACCGCACACAATGAGCTGTATAAGGCCATAAGCAAACAAGAAAATGCTCATCCAGAAGTGGGGCTCCTATTGGCCAGGGACTTTAATGCAGGCAAACTTAAATCCGTTTTACCTAATTTCTACCAGCCTGTCACGTGCAAACAGAGGAAAAAATAAAAAATAAAACTCTAGACCACCTTTACCACCTTTACATACAAAGTTCTCCCTCGCCCTCCATTTGGCAAATCTGACCATAATTATTAGGGATGCACGATATATCGGAATCGGCTGATATTAGCTAAAAATGCCAACATCGGCATTGGCTCTATGTATAGTTTAACGCCGATGTGCAAAACTGTTGTCAAAGTTGACATACATACCTGTATAACACAGGTAGATGTGATGACGCCATGAAAAATACAGCGCTACATGTGCAACACAGCATTCCTAACCTAGCCCACACAATCTGCTGTGTGGATCTATTTGGAAGTTTCAAAGGAAGATAACAAAAAGGCCATATACAACGTTTGTGCTGCTATTATTTCCCGAGGAGGGGAGAATGTGAAATCTTTCAATACCACAAACCCAACTACTCATTTGAAAGTGCATCACCCCCAGACGTTCAGAGACTACTTCGAACAAAAGCAAAACACTAAGCGCATACTTGCAACAACTAAACAAGTTCAAGTTGAGCAGTCATTTGAAAGAGAAAAGCATTTCAGCAAGAAACTCAAAGGCAAAATCCATTAAAACTTCTTGACGCTAGGGGTCAGATTTTTTAATAAAAAAAAAATACCGTTCCCAAGGTAAACAGACTATTTCTCAGGTCGAGATCGTAGAATATGCATATAATTTACAGATTAGGATAGAAAACACTCCAAAGTTTCCAAAACTGTCAAAATATTGTCTGTGAGTATAACAAAACTGATTCTGCAGGCGAAAACCTGAGAAAATATAACCCGGAAGTGATGTAAAAAAAATCTGTGTTTCCTGGCCAGTCTTTCTTCCATCTAAAGAGGTATCAACCATATTCATATTCCAATGGCTTCCTAAGGCTGTGACCAGGCTTTAGACATAGTTTCAGGCTTTTATTTAGAAAAATTAACGCAATTTTTCAAAAGTAGTCAGGTGTCCTCTGAATAGTTCCTGCGCGCGAGAGGGGAGCTCTCCATTTTCCTTTTCTCTCTTATTGAATAGGTTACGGTCCGGTTGAAATATTATCGATTATGTTTGTTAAAAACAACCTGAGGATTGATTATAAAAAACATTTGACATGTTTCTACGACCATTACGGATACTTTTTGGAATATTTGTCGAACGGAACGAGGCTGTAGTTTTCTGAACATAACGCGCAACCCAAATTGTGTTTTTTTTGTTATAAAAGTAATATTTATCGAACAAAAATAGGGAAATAGTTGTTTAGGGAAATGATCCCGTAATCGGGATCTGTGCGCAGAAAGGTTAATGCCAAGATAATGGAAATTATTGCTATTGACAATCAATCGATCTCTGTTGTGGATGATGTTGGCTTTCGCCGACTGGTGGAGCACCTCGAGCCCCGTTACATACTACCAAGTAGGCGCTATTTTTCAGATGTTGCCCTACCGGAGTTACACAGTATTGTTGAAACGAAGATCCATGAGCTACGATCCACTGCTATTAGCTTCACGACTGGCATTTGGACCAGCGACGTCAGCCCCATGAGCATGCTGAGTCTGACAGCAGAGTGGGTCGACAAGAATTTTATACTGAGGAAAGCCATATTGCATGCTCAAGAATGTGCTGGTTCTCATACCGCTGCTGCCATTTCAATGCTATTTGAGAACATGTTTGAAACTTGGAAAATCCCCAAGAACAAAGTACATGCTGTGCTACATGATAATGCACGTAACATGACAAAGGCTTTGGAGGAATGTGGAGGCGCCAGTTTGCCATGCATGTGTCATGACGTGGCCCTCTTTGGGTATAGCGAGTACCCTCCCTCTCTCTCTTACCACCTCTCTCTCCCACCTACCAAGGCTCTGTTATCTCAGGTCGTAAATTCCATGAGGAGACTCTCTTCCCCCCCCCCAGCCATGCGGTATAGAGAAAGGGTTCACAGTAGAACAAAGGAACTTCTCCTACCTTACAGAACTTGAGAACTGAACAATATCCATGTTTTGGAGAATGTGAAATGGTCGGTGGAGAATTCAGCTACGACCGGTCCATTTCGTTATATGATTGTGACCTCAGGAAAGACAATACAGCCACATTACCATAACTCTGTTTATACAGGAGCCTCCGTTCCGAGGCTTGCATCTAATTATTGTATAAAATGAATGAGTAAAGAAACGATTTGTGAAATTGTGTAATGTGATTTTAAACCGTTAATGTGAGAGAATTGTATTACTGTTTAAAGTTTAACTAAGTCATTGGCAAGCCCCCATGAGCACAGACATCGATCTGGCGTCATGGGACAGCTTTTCCACAGTTCCGAATAAAACCCCCACCTGGAGAAGCCCACTTTAGACCATGCGTACTTCGATTACCGAGAGGGCTAAGGTTTGAGTAGAGACCATGCGTACCTTCAGTATAAGCTAAGGTTGTAATGATTGTTAAACTCTGAGACTATCGATACCGACAGAATAAGAGCAAATCTTCGATACTAATTACTAGTCTGCAGCTAGAATTTATGTCGACTGAATGCGAAGCCTGACAACCGCCGAAACACCTATTCTATAAGAACATTTCGAGATGTTACTCTGAAGTATCCATTCTAACCAAAGACTCCAGGGACGCAGAGAGAATCTCGGATGAACTTTCCAACAGAAAAGGACGATTCCAACAGAGATCAAAGCGACACAGTGAGCGTAAATATATATGTTGATTGCAATTATTCCCGAATGAGTGAGCGTTCATGTGCAAAGGATTAGCATTTCAATTATTATAATTATCAACTGTGTGTGATAATACAGAGGCGGATACAAGATGCAAGCAACGATGGTTTAATGAATACAGTTTACAACAGCAACAGGACAGACAGACTGTACTCAGACGGAATCCGACCCAGGGACTAAGGTGTATCTTCCTTGATAGCGTGCAGAGAAATCCAGGGGAGTGTGTCCGGATGGGTAGGAAGGAGCACAGAAGATAATCCACACAGGGGCGACGAGAGAATGAGCACGAACACACGACACAACCTCAGGGAAGAAAACAACGATCTGACAACAAGAAACACTGGTTACAGAACATATAAAGGAAGCTAAGTGATTCCAGCTGGCGCAGACAATCAAGCCGAGATTGGGAACCACGCCCACACAAACACGGGAGAGAGAGAGAGAGAGAGAGAGAGAGAAAAGGAGGCAGTGGATTCATGAACCGTGACAATACCTCCCCCCCTAGGAACGCTTCTTGGCGTTCCCAGGCAAATTTACCTGTCGATTGAAATCATCGATAAGGGAGTGATCCAGAATGTCCCTAGCAGGTACCCAACTTCTCTCCTCCGGACCGTAACCCTCCCAGTCCACCAGGTACTGGAATCCGCGTCCCCTCCTTCTAGAGTCCAAAATACGATTGACAGAAAAGGTGGGTTCCCCATCAACAAGTCGTGGCGGCGGGGGAACAGGGACCGGCGGGTTAATGCGTGCCTGAAACACAGGTTTTATTTTAGACACATGAAAGGTAGGGTGAATTCTCCTATACGCCGGAGGAAGCTTGAGCCGGACCGCCACCGGACTAATGATCCTGGTGACTTTGAACGGACCAATAAATTTGGGAGCAAGTTTGTTCGAAACGGATCGGAGTGGAATGTTCTTAGTAGAAAGCCACACTCTTTCACCAACGACGTATACCGGAGGCTTCGACCGGTGGCGATCAGCCTTAGCCTTGGTGCGCGCCCCCACCCGGAGAAGAGTCTCACGGGCTCTGCTCCATGTGTGACGGCACCTCTGGATGAAAGCGTGAGCGGAGGGAACAGTAACCTCGGACTCCGTACTGGGAAAGATAGGTGGCTGGTAACCTAAACTACACTCAAACGGAGAGAGACCCGTGGCTGCCACTGGCAACGAATCGTGAGCGTACTCAACCATAGAGAGTTGTTGACTCCAGGAAGAGGGATTCTTAGAAACCAAACATCGCAACACTCTCTCCAAATCTTGGTTGGCCCTCTCCGTTTGACCGTTGCTCTGGGGATGAAACCCTGAAGACAGACTGACACTCGCTCCCAGTAACCTACAAAACTCTTGCCAAAACTTGGACACAAATTGGGGCCCCCTGTCAGAAACTACGTCCATCGGCAGGCCATGTAAGCGAAAAACGTGATCCACGACAGTTACCGCTGTCTCCTTGGCAGATGGTAATTTAGGCAAGGGAATAAAATGAGCTGCCTTAGAGAACCGGTCCACCACGGTCAAAACAACCGTCTTGCCCTGGGAGGGCGGGAGGGCGGTAACAAAATCTAGCGCGATGTGGGACCAGGGTCTCGAAGGGACCGACAGCGGTTGGAGTAACCCATCTGGGGGTCGATTAGAAGTCTTCCCAGTGGCACAAACCGAACAAGCCAAAACAAAACTGCGAATGTCACGAGCCATCAGTGGCCACCAAAAGCGTTGCTTAACCAAAAAGCTAGTGCGGCTGACTCCTGGATGACACGCTACGTTGGAGCAATGCCCCCACCGAATAACATCGGACCGACACCCCTCCGGCACAAACAACCGATTAGGTGGGCAACCGGGCGGAGGCTCTACTCCTTCTAAGGCCGTTTTGACCCTCGATTCAACCTCCCATGTGAGAGTGGAGACCACTAGGGTCCCGGGTAGGATGCACTCGGGAGTGGATGGACGTTCGGAATGGTCAAAAATGCGAGAAAGGGAATCGGGTTTGACATTCTTGGAACCCGGGCGATACGAGAGAGAGAAGTCAAAACGTCCGAAAAAGAGTGCCCACCGCGCCTGCCTGGAGTTGAGTCGTTTGGCGGTTCTGATATATTCCAAATTCTTGTGATCGGTCCAAACTATAAAAGGTACCCCCGAACCCTCTAACCAATGGCGCCACTCCTCCAGTGCTAACTTCACTGCCAACAACTCTCTGTTGCCAATGTCGTAGTTGCGTTCCGCAGGTGATAACCGATGGGAAAGGAACGCGCAAGGGTGCATCTTGTCGTCAGAAGAGGAACGTTGGGAAAGTACCGCACCTACCCCCACCTCTGAAGCGTCCACCTCCACCACGAACTGACGCGAGGGATCGGGAGCTATGAGGATGGGAGCCGAAACAAAGCGGCTCTTGAGTTTGGTGAATGCAGCCTCGGCTGCATCGGACCACCTGAACGTCACTCTGGGGGAGGTTAAGGCGGTAAGAGAAGCGACTATCTGGCTAAAATTGCGAACAAAACGCCGGTAGAAATTGGCGAATCCCAGAAACCTCTGTAGGGCCTTACGGGAATCTGGGCTTGGCCAATCCACCACAGCCTTAACCTTGTCAGGATCCATGCGAATACCTTCAGTCGAGACGATGTAACCTAAGAATGGAACGGATTGTGCATGGAAAATGCATTTTTCCGCCTTGACAAAAAGTCCATTCTCCAACAACCTCTGAAGCACTCGTCTGACGTGCTGAACGTGTTCCTGGAGAGAAGAAGAAAAAATCAGTATGTCATCCAGGTAAACATATATGAACTGATCAATCATATCTCTCAGCACGTCATTGACGAGTGCCTGGAAAACCGCTGGGGAGTTGGATAACCCAAAAGGCATGACCAAATACTCGAAGTGCCCTCTGGGGGTGTTAAACGCGGTCTTCCATTCGTCCCCCCTCCTTATGCGAACCAAATGATAAGCATTACGTAAATCCAACTTCGTGAACACGGATGCTCCCTGTAACCTTTCAAAGGCTGAGGACATCAACGGTAAGGGATAGGTATTCTTCACTGTGATGTTATTCAACCCACGGTAATCAATGCAAGGACGCAGAGATCCGTCCTTCTTCCCCACAAAGAAGAACCCCGCCCCCGCTGGAGAAGAGGAAGGACGAATGAATCCAGATGCCAGAGAATCAGAGATGTATCTCTCCATAGCCTCCCTCTCAGGAACAGAGAGTGAATATAACTTGCCTTTAGGCGGAGACTCATCTGGCAATAATTCTATTGCACAGTCATAGGGACGATGCGGAGGAAGAGAAGCAGCACGGGACTTACTGAACACCTCCTTCAGGTCGAGGTATTCAACGGGCACGTTAGACAAATCCACTGCCTCCTCTAGAAACACAGAATCAGACACAGATGAACAAGCAGACACTAAACAGGACTCAAGACACTTGTTACTCCACATGGATATAGAGTTATGACCCCAGTCAACTCTGGGGTTGTGTTGGGTGAGCCAAGGATGGCCGAGAACTAATGGTGCAAGGGGTGAGTCCATGAGTAGAAATGATAGTGTCTCAGTGTGATTGCCAGAAGTGATGAGTGTGATAGGTTCAGTGGTGTGAGAAATGTTGGGGAGTTCTTGACCATTGAGAGCGTTGACGGATATCTTGTGCGTGAGTGAGGTGATAGGAATCTGGAGTTTGTGAGCGAGCTTGAAGTCCATGAAATTACCCTCTGCTCCTGAGTCCAGTAAAGCTTGGGTGTCGTGCGTGTGGGTGGCCCATCTTAGTCTTACCGGGAGGAGAGTAGATGATGAGGTCTTCTCTGTGGTGACACCACCCGATAGTAGCCTCATACTTACTACCGGGCCTGATCTTTTACCGGAGAGGAGTGGATAAAGTGGCCCGCTCTACCACAGTAGAGACAAAGTCCTTGGGATCTCCGCCTCTCCCTCTCCTCCCGGGAGAGGCGAGCTCTCCCCACCTGCATGGGTTCGTGAGCGGAGGCTGAACTGGCCGTGTTCCCGCTGCTGGCATGCCAACCCTCCGTGTCGTTATACGGTCTGTTAGGGCATGCTCGGCGGCCAATACGACTCAGACGAGCGTCGACCCTCAATGCTAGTTCCACTAGTCCATTTAAACTCCTGGGAAGGTCCAGAACATAAATCTCCTTCTGGATCCGGTCCTCCAGCCCATGCAGGAACATGTCCCACTGCGCCTCCTCGTTCCACTGACATTCTGCGGCCAGAGTGCGGAATTGAATGGAGTATTCCGATACTGACCGGTCTCCTTGGCGAAGGTCAGCGAGTAGTCTGGCCGCCTCCCTACCCGCCACGGCCCGATCGAAGACCCTTCTCATCTCCTCGGAGAGTGTCTGGAAAGAGGTGCAGCATGGGTCCTGGTTCGCCCACACCGCCGATCCCCAAAGGGCCGCTTTGCCTGATAGCAGTGTGAGTACGAATGCTACCTTAGACTGTTCAAGGTCCGTGGCTGCAACGAGAAATGCATGGAACATCTCGTCAGAAAAGCTCTGCAATAGTCAGGATCACCTGAATAACCCTCTGGTGTCGGTAGCCGTGGCTCTAGCTGGGAATCCGGCTCTGGCGGGGCGGGTTGAACTGCCGGTGTAGGTGGCGCAGCGAGACCCCCCAGATGTTGTAATTGTTGGGTCAGCTGGGATACCTGCGTCGCAATGGCTTGCACTGCCCGACCTGTGCTGGAGATGTTCTCCTCTTGTTGATCCATTCTCGTGATACTGCGGGAAATGAATTCGGTCAGACTCGTTGAACTCGCTGCATCCATGTTCTGGTCAGATCGTTCTGTGATAATACAGAGGCGGATACAAGATGCAAGCAACGATGGTTTAATGAATACAGTTTACAACAGCAACAGGACAGACAGACTGTACTCAGACGGAATTCCTTGATAGCGTGCAGAGAAATCCAGGGGAGTGTGTCCGGATGGGTAGGAAGGAGCACAGAAGATAATCCACACAGGGGCGACGAGAGAATGAGCACGAACACACGACACAACCTCAGGGAAGAAAACAACGATCTGACAACAAGAAACACTGGTTACAGAACATATAAAGGGAAGCTAAGTGATTCCAGCTGGCGCAGACAATCAAGCCGAGATTGGGAACCACGCCCACACAAACACGGGAGAGAGAGAGAGAGAGAGAGAGAGAAAAGGAGGCAGTGGATTCATGAACCGTGACACTGTGTAGTGTCATTTGTCTTTCGCGCCCTTCTCAGTCCCTTTGTCTACAAAGCCGCCATACCGGTTTAGCCCACTAGGGCACATCCCCTATCATTTCCTTGTAACTGTATATACTGTTTGTTTGTTATGCGTTTCTGTGATTATTTAGTTAGTAAATAAATGATTAAGACAATTGATGTATGGATGATTCATAGCAAAGACTGGGTTCGTGCAGATAAACAACAATTTACGACATTTGGAATTAGACTAACATGAGGTAAAGAGTAATTAATTAATTCGAAGACTAATTGATCAGATATTAAAATAACAAATAACAAAATAAGTTATATTAGGAAAATTATAACTTTGTAATCTGAAGATTTTTATTGGTGCCCCGACTTCCTAGTTAATTACATTTACATGATTAGTTTAATCATGTAATAATAATTACAGAGAATTGATTTGATAAAATAACATTATTCACTTTAATGATGCCAAAGACACGACACATGGCAAACACGCTGCAACTGGCTGTGAATGAAGGCGTTTGGCCCAACAGCATATCTGACAGTGGCAACAGGTAGGAAGATAGTGGGCCATTTTAAACACTCACAGCTAGCATACAGCAGCCTGCAAGCAATACAGGAGCAGCTTGGAGTGTTAAATGAAAAGGCTTAAGAAAGACGTTTCCATCAGATGGAACAGTACTTTTCACAGAATGGAGAGCCTGCTGGAACAAAAACGAGTGCATGTTGTGTACGAAGCCAAATATGAGTTGGCCCCACGACATTAGATTGCCATGGACAGAGAGTGCTGAAACTTCACTGCTTGACATGTATGATGATATCCTGGTTGAGAAGGAAAACGACTGAACAAATGAACAACGAAACAGCACAGCAAGTAAGTGAAAGAAGGTTTTGATTATGTTTTACTGGTAATGGGAACATACGTAAATGCCAACAAAATAACTTTTTGGTCAGTGTGTGTGTGTGTGTGCTTCAACTATTTGTCTGTACTAGAATGCTTCTGGCTGCAAGCCCGAGGCCGCCCACAATATGACAACAGCCACTTCAAGTGCAGGGCGCGAAATTCAAAATATATTTTTTAGAAATATTTAACTTTCACACATTAACAAGTCCAATACAGCAAATGAAAGGTACACATCTTGTGAATCCAGCCAACATGTCCGATTTTTTAAATGTTTTACAGCGAAAACAGCACATATATTTATGTTAGCTCACCACCAAATACAAAAAAGGACAGACATTTTTCACAGCACAGGTAGCATGCACAAAACCAACCTAACTAACCAAGAACCAACCAAACTAACCAACAAACAACTTCATCAGATGACAGTCTTATAACATGTTATTCAATAAATCTATGTTTTGTTCGAAAAATGTGCATATTTCAGGTATAAATCATAGTTTACATTGCAGCTACAATCAGAAATTGCACTGAAAGCAGACAGAATAATTACAGACACCAACGCCAAATAACTAAATACTCATCATAAAACATTTCTGAATAATACATAGTGTACAGCAAGTGAAAGACAGGCATCTTGTGATTCCAGCCAATATTTCCGATTTATTAAGTGTTTTACAGCGAAAACACAATATAGCGTTATATTAGCTTACCACAATAGCCAGAAACACAAGCCATTTCCCAGCAGCAAAAGTTAGCGATCGTAACAAACCAGTAAAAGATATATAATTTTTGACTAACCTTGATATTCTTCATCAGATGACAGTCCTATAACATCAGGTTATACATACACTTATGTTTTGTTCGAAAATGTGCACACTTTTTCTGACACACATATTCTGACCAAATAGCTATTCATAAACATAACAAAAAAATACATGTTGTATAGGAAATGATAGATCCATTAGTTCTTGAAGAAATCGCCGTGTTAGAATTCTAAAAATAACTTCATTACGACATACAGCTTCGGTATAGCTAGAGTACCCAAAAGCTGGGCGCCGACGACTAGTTCACATGTACGACAGATATATGAAATAGCATCATAAAATGTTTCCTACTTTTGCTGATCTTCCATCCGAATGTTGTACAAGGGGTCCTTTGTCAAGAACAATCGTTGTTTGGATTTAGAACGGCCTCTTTTCCTCTCGATTTAGCAAGCACACTAGCCAAGTGGCACGAATCTCTCCATGTCAACAAACGGAAGAGAACGGAACACGGCAAAACTCCCGAAAAAATGTCAATAATCTGATTAAACTATATTGAAAAAACATACTTTACGATGATATGGTCACATGTATCAAATAAAATCAAAGCCGGAGATAGTAGTCGCCTATAACAGCTTTTCAAAAGGCAAATCCAGGTCCCTCCTCGCGCCTTCCTGAAAACAGGAAATGGGTGACACGTCATTCCAAGAGCTGTTATTCCACTTCAGACCAAGATAAACACCCCATTTCTTCTCTCACCGCCTCTTGACATCCAGTGGAAGGTGTATGACGTGCATGTATACTAATACGTATCATGCCCATTTATAGGCAGGCCATAGAAGAGAGCATAGTTTTCAGACTTTCCACTTCCTGGTCAGGAAGTTTGTGCCAAATGAGTTCTGTTTTACTCACAGATATAATTCAAACGGTTTTAGAAACTAGAGAGTGTTTTCTATCCAATAGTAATAATAATATGCATATTGTACGTGCAAGAATTGAGTACGAGGCCGTTTGAAATGGGCACCTTTTATCTGGCTACTCAATACTGCCCCTGCAGCCCAAACAGGTTAAAAGGCATGCTTAAAAATCGGTATCTGTTTTTTTGCAAGGAAAATATTGGATATCGGTGTGGGCCAAAAATGTCATATCGGTGCATCCCTAATAATTATATCCTCCTGATTCCGGCATACAAGCAAAAAACTAAAGCAGGAGGTACCAGTGACTTGCTCAGTACGGAAGTGGACAGATGACGTGGAATCTACTCTACAGGACTGTTTTGCTAGCACAGACTGGAGTATGTTCCCGAATTCATCCAATGGCTTTGAGGAGCATACCAACTCATTCACCGGCATCATCAATAAGTGCATCGACGACGACGTCCCCACCGTGCGTACATATCCCAACCATAAGCCATGGATTACAGGCACTATCAGCATCGAGCTAAAGGCTAGAGCTACCGTTTTCAAGGAGCGGGACACTAATCCGGATGCCTATAAGAAAACCTATAAGGCTCTGAAGATTTTCGGATGTGGCAGGGCTCGAAAACTATTATGGACTACAAAGGAAAACCCAGCCGTGAGCTGCCTAGTGACGCGAGTCTACCAGACAAGCTAAATGGCTTTTATGTTCACTTCGAGGCAAGCAACACTGAAGCATGCATGAGAGCACCAGCTGTTCTGGACAACTGTGTGATCACGCTCTCCGTAGCCGATGTGAGCAGACCTTTAAACAGGTCAAAATTCCCAGACGGATTACCAGGACTTGTACTCAGACCATGCGTGGACCAACTGGCAAGTGTCTTCACTAACATTTTCAACCTCTCCCTTACCGAGTCTGTAATACCTACATGTTTCAAGCAGACCACCATTGTCACGCCCTGACCTTAGTGAGTATTTTAAGTCTCTATTTTGGTTTGGTCAGGGTGTGATTTGGGTGGGAATTCTATGTTCTTTTTTTCTAGGTTTTGTATTTCTTTGTTTCTGGCCGAGTGTGGTTCCCAATCAGAGGCAGCTGTCTATCGTTGTCTCTGATTGGGGATCATACTTAGGCAGCCCTTTCCCTCCTTCTGTGTGGGATCTTGTTCTTTGTTTGTTTGCAGGTAGTTTGCACGACGAAGCTGTTCGGTCGTTGTATTCTTTATTGTTTTGTTTTTTCTAAGGTTTCACTCCGTTAATAAAATATGTGGAACGCAAAGAACGCTGCGCCTTGGTCTCATCCTTCCGACGACAACCGTCACAACCATAGTCCCTGTGCCCAAGAAAGCGAAGCTAACCTGCCTAAATGACTACCGCCCCATCGCACTCACGTCGGTAGCCATGAAGTGCTTTAAAGTGTGGTCATGACTCACATCAACACCATCATCGCGTAAACCCTAGAACCACTCCAATTAGCATACGCCCCAACAGATCCACAGAGGACGCAATCACACTCCATACTGCCCTTTCCAACCTGGACAAAAGGAACACCTATGTGACACCTATGTGCACCCTCATGGGTGCGTGCTTAGTCTCCCCCTGTACTCTCTTTTCACCCACGACTGTGTGTCCAAGCACGACTCCAACACCATCATTAAGTTTGCTGACGACAACCTCTCCCTCAATGTGAGCAAGAGAAAAGAGCTGATCGTGGACTACAGGAAAAGGAGAGCCAAACATTGACAGGGTTGATTGTTTCAAGTTCCTTGGTGTCCATATCACCAACAAACTATCATGGTCCGAACAGACCAAGACAGTCATGAAGAGGGCACGACAACACCTTTTCCCCCTCAGGAGACTGAAAAGACTTAGCATGGGTGCCCAGATCCTCAAACAGTTCTAGATCTGCACCATCGAGTGCATTCTGACATGCCAAAACTTGGTATATTTGGAAAGAAGACATTTGGGAGATTATGAGGAAATTATCAGAATATAGATAGGAGTTACATAGTTCAGAATACACAAGATCAAGCACACACATATTTTAAATTTTTCAAGTAATCTTTCATTGATAAGTGAATTACTGATGCCCAGAGCTGGAAACACAGATGGCTTCCACAACATGTGAACAATATCAGAAAAAATGGGATTGATAGACCTAACAACTAGAAATGTGCAGATGTTTTTGTAAGTGGTGTCAGGTGTGGCCACTCCAAAGTGGCACATGTATGTAAATAAGATAATTCCAGTGCTATGACATATTTGCAATCCCTAAATGCTATTTGTTCAGTATAACAACACAATTTCTACCATATCAACCTCACTCAAATATTGTGGTGGTGGTATGGGGTATCCAGGGTACATTCATGTGTCCTTTCAACCTCTCCAAAGGTAATTGCACTGTTTTTGCACACAGGATGTGCCTCAAAGTACTTATTCACTATAAAAACTCAAAACTCAAAAACGCACACACCCACCCACCCAACCAGCATCACTACTCTGGATGGTTCTGACCTAGAATATGTGGACAACTACAAATACCTAGGTGTCTGGTTAGACTGTAAACTCTCCTTCTAGACTCGCATTAAGCATTCAAAATTCAAATCTAAAACCGGCTTCCTATTTCGCAAACAAAGCATCCTTCACCCATGCTGCCAAACATACCCTCGTAAAACTGAGTAACCTACCCATCCTTGACTTTGGCGATATCATTTACAAAATAGCCTCCAACACTCTACTCAGCAAACTGGATGCAGTCTATCACAGTGCCATCCATTTTGTCACCAAAGCCCCTTATACTACTATATATTCGTCGCCAAACCCACTGGCTCCAGGCCATCTATAAGTCTTTACTAGGTAAAGCCCCACCTTATGTCAGTTCACTGGTCACCATAGCAACACCCACCCGTATCACACGCTCCAGCAGGTATATTTCACTGGTCATCCCCAAAGCCATCACTTACTTTGCTTCCAGTTCTCTGCTGACAATGACTGAAATGAATTGCAAAAATAACTGAAGCCTTATATCTCCCTCTCTAACTTTAAGCATCAGCTGTCAGAGCAGCTTACCAATCACTGTACCTGTACACAGCCAATCTGTAAATAGCACACCCAACTACCTCATCCCCATACTATTGCTTACCCTCTTGCTCTTTTGCACCCCGGTATCTCTACTTGCACATCATTATCTGCACATCTACCACTCCAGTGTTAATGCTAAATTAAAATGATTTTGCCTCTATGGCCTATTTATTGCCTACCTCCCTACTCTTATACATTTGCACACACTGTATATAGATTTTTCTATTGTGTTATTGACTGTACGTTTGTTTATGTGTAACTCTGTGTTGTTTTTGTCGAACTGCTTTGCTTTATCTTGGCCAGGTTGCAGTTGTAAATGAGAACTTGTTCTCAACTGGCCTACCTGGTTAAATAAAGGTGAAATAAATAAAATAAAAATAACATGGCAATGGGCTACATTTGTTCCTACCAACTTAAGGATTTATTTCATACCCCCATGTAGCCATGATGATCACTTATTGCAGGCATTTTGCTGATATCGATAAGTACGATAGTACGATAAGTAAAAAAATCTGCATTGTTGGCTAAGGGATTTGTCACGATCGTCTTGAGGATAATGAGTGGACCAAGGCGCAGCGTGAGAGAAATACATCTTCCTTTTATTAGACGAAGATGTAACACGAAACACTCTTACAAAACTAACAAAACAATAAACGACCGTGAAGTTAATAAACGAAAGTGCACAAACAAGCTACTAACGTTCAACATAGACAATTACCCACGAAAGCCTACTGTCTATGGCTGCCTTAAATATGGCTCCCAATCAGATACAATGAACGACAGCTGTCTCTGATTGAGAACCATTCAGGCAACCATAGACTTGCCTAGACAACTATACTAAACCCAACCCCATACACTCAACAAAACCCCCTATACAATACAAACACCCTAAACTAGACAAAACACACAAACATCCCATGTCACACCCTGACCTAACTAAACTAATAAAGAAAATCAATATAACAGAGGCCAGGGTGTGACAGGATTGTACTCTTAAGTAAGCACATCTGTTGTCTCTACTATCCAGTGGTCTCTGGTCTGGCAGCTGTCATGGATGCTTTGATTAATTGACACATCCTAGTGGAACATTGTTTACCCAGTAGTTTACCGCTGAAGAGCGGCAGCTGTGATCATCAGGTCTCCCCAGTCTTTCATTTTAGACCCATTGCCTTTGGCCTTTTGGCAATTCCACATCGAAAAACCTAAGGGAAAAATCTGAGTCTCAGCGTCATTCTTTTACTGTAGAATTGCCCCTTTTGTACCAGTCTGGAAGCTAGCGTCCTGGTCTGTCTGAGTAGCTAAGCCATAGAACAGCAAGCCCAGTGCAGTCCTTTTCTCAGGTCAGCGGTCCCATGTCAGCTTGCACGTGGCAGTGAGAGATGCCAGCTATGATGTTACTGCTGCCCTCACACAATGTATTCTTAGTTACAGAAAGGACAGATTTGAATGTGTGACAGATGCACGCACTCTCTCTCTCTCTCTCTCTCTCTCTCTCTCTCTCTCTCTCTCTCTCTCTCTCTCTCTCTCTCTCTCTCTCTCTCTCATACATACATACATACATACATACATACATACATACATACATACATACATACATACAGACATACACCTTCTGAATTATAAAGGAACGAACACAGTTTCCCTAACCAAGGGGGAGGTCATTTCCCTGTCAGTGGATCATTTTGATACCACCACTGAAGGTCTTTTACATTCCTGTCTTCTCTCGTCTAGTATTATTCACGTCCTATGGAGCGATGATGAGTTATCAATCATTTCTGAAATGACACCATTTCCTGATGACCAGGGAGCTGTGGTGTGTGTGTGTGTGTGTTGAAAGTAAATGAGACTCCTCGTTGATGGAAGACTGACCCCTGTCATTTTTACCGATTTGATTCCTTCATCTCTTCATCTCTCCAATACTGTGACTTCATCACATTATAAACTTTATGACGAGATAGAGATATACTATCATATTATAACTACTGGATGTAATCCTGGCCTGACCATATCATTTTAACAGTTTTTCTCTCTTTACTTTGCATTATGGAGACTTTGACCCCAATGTCCACAAACCAGGCTTTCTGGATCAGGAGGAACTCTTTCCCAAGATGGTGAGTGACTGTTGTTAGTCTGTTAGCTTGAATGCTGCTAAGAATTGTTGCATGGAAATTAGATAACGTTGTGTAGGTCTGATTGATTTTATGGGTCTGAATATGTCGGTCTACACATTGACATTTAAATGATCGTGGTCAATACGTACCTCTGCGTTTCAGGTGATCAACCTGTACCAGATGACTGCAGAGACTTTAGAGGATAGAACCACTGCGTGTTAAGCTGGGCACAGAGGGAGGACACGGTAAACTTACGCTGGTCATGTACCTGCCCGGTGTTACATATAATTGGTTTCATATAGGTAACTGCCAAAATATGGAAAACACCAACATAAAGTGTCTTTATAGGGGGTTGGGCCACCACTAGCCGCCAGGACAACTTCAATATGCCTTGGCATAGATTCTACAAGTGTCTGGAACTCTATTGGATGGATACAACACCATTCTTTCACAAGAGATTCCAGAATTTGGTCTTTTGTTGATGGTGGTGGAAAACGCTGTCTCAGACGCCGCTCCAGAATCTCCCATAAATGTTCAATTGGATTGAGATCTGGTGACTGAGACACACACACACACACACAAAGACTACTGGAAGGGGCCTATGCCAAGATGGTAATTTTGATGACTCACGCGGTGAGCCTACTGTAGCCTACTGTACATGGTATGCTGGTGCACACCAGGTTGTGCGTTTAAGTATGAAAAAATGACTGAGGATTTTTCTACAATATTCACAACATATTTACACAATTACAATCTTTATTGAATAAAAATCTAATTTCATCAATTACATGTGGGAAAAAATACTTATCAAGCCAGCAGCAGATGAAACAAAAATAGAATTCTCTCTTCCCTCTGTCCCTGTTTTTAGCTTGCGGCTATCACTGTCTAGCTGGCTAGCTTTAGGATATTGACTAGCCCATACCCGTGATAAACTTGGCTATGTTATCGACACATGGCAGGACACAAACAAAATCTAGCTCACTTATTTTGCCAGCTAGAAATAAACAGCCAAAATGTTATTCAGAAATGGAGGACGAGGATAGCTAGCTTTAGCTGATACCTCTTCAACAATAAGCAACTGTGATAACGTTGATCCTTCATTTTTTAACTTTCCCATTGAACAAAATCCTGTCTGTCTCCGGGACTTCTCCAGAATTAGCCCAGATACGCCATCAGATCCATGACCAAAGCTTCGCATTTCAATTTAGAAAACTACCCCCGGTGTCACAGACACCATCCAACCAGCCATCCACACACAGAGAGCCCAAGTGCAGACCAACACACAACTCATGCGGCAAGCTACAGAAATAAACATTCCCATTGAGCAAAATCCACTCCTCTGAAGAAAACCTGGTTGCTTTCTCCATACACATAGCAGGGTATGCGTTAAAGCATATTTCTGTATTTTTCATGCAGACAAAAGAGATTTCTTCTTCTAAGATCTCTTCTTCTAGCCATGGTAGCCAAAATATTTGGCAACTGGGTATTTTTATACATTACCCTAAGCATGATGGGATGTTAATTATTCAATATAGTCAGGAACCACAACTGTGTGGAAGCACCTGCTTTCAATGTACTTTGCATCCCTTCTTTACTCAAGTGTTTCCTTTATTTTGGCAGTTACAGTTACAAGTCTTACATCAGTATGACTTGTTTACTCAGGTGTTTCCTTTATTTTGGCAGTTACATTTACAAGTCTTACATCAGTATGACTTGTTTACTCAAGTGTTTCCTTTATTTTGGCAGTTACATTTACAAGTCTTACATCAGTATGACTTGTTTACTCGGGTGTTTCCTTTATTTTTGGCAGTTACCTTTACAAGTCTTACATCAGTATGACTTGTTTACTCGGGTGTTTCCTTTATTTTGGCAGTTACCTTTACAAGTCTTACATCAGTAAGACTTGTTTACTCAGGTGTTTCCTTTGTTTTGGCAGTTACCTTTACAAGTCTTACATCAGTAAGACTTGTTTACTCAGGACAAACTAAGTAGAAAGGGTTCATAAGCACAACTTGTCCTTTTAACAACATCAACATTCAGCCTCTTGTTTTTTTGTTGCCAGCCACATCAAAATAACATAATTTAAACGTGAAGCGAGCATCAACTTCATGATTTTTGTCAAAGTATGCAAATATTATTTCAAATCCAATCAAATGTTATTTGTCACATGCGCCGCATACAACAGGTGTAGACCTTACCGTGAAATGCTTACTTACCAGCCCTTAACCAACAGTACAGTTCAAGAAATAGAGTTAAGAAAATATTTAGTAAATTAACTAAAGTAAAACATTTAATAAAAAGTAACACAATAAAATTACATAACAATAACAAGGCTATATACAGGGGGTACAGGTGCCAAGTCGAGGTAATTTGTACATATAGGTAGGGGTAAAGTGACTATGCATAGATAATAAACAGCGAGTAGCAGCAGTGTAAAAACATGGATGGGACAGTCTATGACTAGGGTGACTGGAGTCTTTGACCATTTTTTGGGGCCTTCCTCTCTCTCTCTGACACCACCTAGTTTCCCTACTGGAGATGACCTCGGAGGAGAGTCAGAAAAAAGAAAACAGCTTTTATTTGCTTTCTTCACTACACCACAACATGCTGGTTGTTTGAGGCCTCAGAATTGTAACTATTCCACAGCCATTACCTCTCAAGTGCACTCAGGGAATTACTCGACATTAATGTGAAACCCCCTGCTGATGTTTTCACTTAGAGTAACAGTGTTATGTGGTGTACCCTACTACACATGATGATGCATCTATTGAGAGTTAGAGAGAAGGCTCTCTCTCTTTCTCCTTCTTTGTCTTTCTCATTCTCTCGCACACTCTCTCTCTCTCTTTCTCGCTCTTTCTCTCTCTCTCTCTCTCTCTCTCTCTCTCTCTCTCTTTCTCGCTCTTTCTCTCTCTCGCTCTTTCTCTCTCTCGCTCTTTCTCTCTCTCGCTCTTTCTCTCTCTCTCTCGCTCTCTCTCTCTCTCTTGCTCTCTCTCTCTCTCTTGCTCTCTCTCTTTCCCTCTCTTTATTTCCCTCTCTCCCTCCCTCTCTTCAACATTATGTTGTGATCTCATTTTCTCTGGTCCTGAAGAAGAGATGAAGTACTTCAAAATTGCTCAGGACCAGGAGATGTACAGCATCAATTCCTTTCCCATCAGGGTGAGACCCAAAGGCTTTTGCTGCTTGTTTCCCATCAGACAGTAAGCCTATAGATAGAAAGCCAACCACCCAGTAAGCCCATAGAAAGGAATGTGATGATTCATCCTCCGGTAAGCCAATAGAACGGTATTATCCTCTTGAAATGTTACAAGGTAATAGAAGAAATAAGCTAAAGTTAAATCCTGTATTGAAACTTCCACTTCAGGAGATTGCAATATTTTTTTTTATGTGGATCCTTATATATATATATATATATATATATATATATATACACTGCTCAAAAAAATAAAGGGAACACTTAAACAACACAATGTAACTCCAAGACAATCACACTTCTGTGAAATCAAACTGTCCACTTAGGAAGCAACACTGATTGACAATAAATGTCACATGCTGTTGTGCAAATGGAATAGACAAAAGGTGGAAATTATAGGCAATTAGCAAGACACCCCCAAAAAAGGAGTGATTCTGCAGGTGGTGACCACAGATCACTTCTCAGTTCCTATGCTTCCTGGCTGATGTTTTGGTCACTTTTGAATGCTGGCGGTGCTCTCACTCTAGTGGTAGCATGAGACGGAGTCTACAACCCACACAAGTGGCTCAGGTAGTGCAGTTCATCCAGGATGGCACATCAATGCGAGCTGTGGCAAAAAGGTTTGCTGTGTCTGTCAGCGTAGTGTCCAGAGCATGGAGGCGCTACCAGGAGACAGGCCAGTACATCAGGAGACGTGGAGGAGGCCGTAGGAGGGCAACAACCCAGCAGCAGGACCGCTACCTCCGCCTTTGTGCAAGGAGGTGCACTGCCAGAGCCCTGCAAAATGACCTCCAGCAGGCCACAAATTTGCATGTGTCAGCATATGGTAAAAAGCCAAACCTTGACCCGGAAAATATAAAAAACTATCGGCCTATATCGAATCTTCCATTCCTCTCAATTTTTTTTGAAAAAGTTGTTGCGCAGCAACTCACTGCCTTCCTGAAGACAAACAATGTATACGAAATGCTTCAGTCTGGTTTTAGACCCCATCATAGCACTGAGACTGCACTTGTGAAGGTGATAAATGACCTTTTAATGGCGTCAGACCGAGGCTCTGCATCTGTCCTCGTGCTACTAGACCTTAGTGCTGCCTTTGACACCATCGATCACCACATTCTTTTGGAGAGACTGGAAACCCAAATTGGTCTACACGGACAAGTTCTGGCCTGGTTTAGATCTTATCTGTCGGAAAGATATCAGTTTGTCTCTGTGAATGGTTTGTCCTCTGACAAATCAACTGTACATTTCGATGTTCCTCAAGGTTCCGTTTTAGGACCACTATTGTTTTCACTATATATTTTACCTTTTGGGGATGTTATTCGAAAACATAATGTTAACTTTCACTGCTATGCGGATGACACACAGCTGTACATTTCAATGAAACATGGTGAAGCCCCCAAATTGCCCTCACTAGAAGCCTGTGTTTCAGACATAAGGAAGTGGACGGCTGAAAACGTTCTACTTTTAAACTCGGACAAAACAGAGATGCTTGTTCTAGGTCCCAAGAAACAAAGAGATCTTCTGTTAAATCTGACAATTAATCTTGATGGTTGTAAAGTCGTCTCAAATAAAACTGTGAAGGACCTCGGCGTTACTCTTGACCCTGATCTCTCTTTTGACGAACATATCAAGACTGTTTCAAGGACAGCTTTTTTCCATCTACGTAACATTGCAAAAATCTGAAATTTTCTGTCCAAAAATGATGCAGAAAAATTAATCCATGCATTTGTTGCTTCTAGGTTAGACTACTGCAATGCTCTACTTTCCGGCTACCCTGATGAAGCACTAAATAAACTTCAGTTAGTGCTAAATACGGCTGCTAGAATCCTGACCAGAACCAAGAAATTTGATCATATTACTCCAGTGCTAGCTTCCCTACACTGGCTTCCTGTTAAGGCAAGGGCTGATTTCAAGGTTTTACTGTTAACCTATAAAGCGTTACATGGGCTTGCTCCTACCTATCTTTCCGAGTTGGTCCTGCCGTACATACCTACACGTACGCTACGGCCACAAGACGCAGGCCTCCTAATTGTCCCTAGAATTTCTAAGCAAACAGCAGGAGGCAGGGCTTTCTCCTATAGATCTCCATTTTTATGGAACGGTCTGCCTACCCATGTGAGAGACGCAGTCTCGGTCTCAACCTTTTAGTCTTTACTGAAGACTTATCTCTTCAGTAGGTCATATGATTGAGTGTAGTCTGGCCCAGGAGTGTGAAGGTGAATGGAAAGGCTCTGGAGCAACGAACCGCCCTTGCTGTCTCTTTCTGGCCGATTCCCCTCTCTTCACTGGGATTCTCTGCCTCTAACCCTATTACAGGGGCTGAGTCACTGGCTTACTGGTGCTCTTTCATGCCGTCCCTAGGAGGGGTGCGTCACTTGAGTGGGTTGAGTTACTGACGTGATCTTCCTGTCTGGGTTGGCGCCCCCCCTTGGTTTGTGCTGTGGTGGAGATCTTTGTGGGCTATACTCGGCCTTGTCTCAGGATTGTAAGTTGGTGGTTGAAGATATCACTCTAGTGGTGCGGGGGCTGTGCTTTGGCAAAGTGGGTGGGGTTATATCCTTCCTGTTTGGCACTGTCCGGGGGTATCATCGGATGGGGCCACAGTGTCTCCTGACCCCTCCTGTCTCAGCCTCCAGTATTTATGCTGCAGTAGTTTATGTGTCGGGGGGCTAGGGTCAGTTGGTTATATCTGGAGTACTTCTCCTGTCTTATCCAGTGTCCTGTGTGAATTTAAGTATGCTCTCTCTAATTCTCTCATTCTCTCTTTCTTTCTCTCTCTCGGAGAACCTGAGCCCTAGGACCATACGTCAAGACTACCGGGCATGATGACTCCTTGCTGTCTCCAGTCCACCTGGCCTTGCTGCTATTCCAGCTTCAACTGTTCTGCCTGTGGTTATGGAACCCCTACCTGTCCCAGACCTGCTGTTTTCAACTCTTAATGATCGGCTATGAAAAGCCAACTGACATTTATTCCTGATTATTTTTTGACCATGCTTGTCACTTATGAACATTTTGAACATCTTGGCCATGTTCTGTTATAATCTCCACCCGGCACAGCCAGAAGAGGACTGGCCACCCCTCATAGCCTGGTTCCTCTCTAGGTTTCTTCCTAGGTTTTGGCCTTTCTAGGGAGTTTTTCCTAGCCACCGTGCTTCTACACCTGCATTGCTTGCTGTTTGGGGTTTCAGGCTGGGTTTCTGTACAGCACTTCGAGATATTAGCTGATGTACGAAGGGCTATATAAAATAAACTTGATTTGATTTGATTCCCATAACATGATGCAGGCACCACTAAGCTTGGAAATATGGAGAGTGGTACTTAGTAATGTGTTATGTTGGATTTGCCTCAAGCATAACACTTTGTATTCAGGACAAAAAGTTAATTGCTTTGCCACAATTTTTGCTGTATTACTTTAGTGCCTTGCTGCAAACAGGATGCGTCTTTTGGAATATTTTATTCTGTGCAGGCTTCCTTCTTTTCACTCTGTCAAATAGGTTAGTATTGTGGAGTGACTACGGTGTTTTTGATCTATCCTCAGTTTTCTCCTATCACAGCCATTACACTCTGTAACTGTTTTAAAGTCACCATTTGGCCTCATAGTGAAATCTGAGTTAGGAAGGGCGCCTGTATCTTTGTAGTGACTGGGTGTATTGATACACCATTCAAATTGTAATTAATAACTTCACCATGCTCAAAGGGATATTCATTGTCTGATTTTTTTTCATTTTTTTTTTTTTTTTACACATCTACCAATAGGTGTCATTCTTTGCGGTGTATTGGTGAGCCTCCCTGGTCTTTGTGGTTGAATATGTGTTTGAAATTCACTGCTTGTCTGAGTGACCTTACATATAATTGTATGTGTGGAGTACAGAGATGAGGTAGTGATTCAAAAATCATGTTAAGCACTATTATTGCACACAGAGTGAGTCCATGCAACAAATGATGTGACTTGCTAAGCACATTTTTTCTCCTGAACATATTTAGGCATTCCATAAGAAAGGAGTTGAATACTTATTGACTCAAAACTTTTCAGTGTTTCATTTTAAATACATTTTTAAAAGAAATGTAAAAACATAATTCCACTTTGACATTATGGGATATTGTGTGTCTCAATGGAATCCATTTTAAATTCAGGCTGTAACACAACAGAATGTTGAAAAGTCAAGGGGTGTGAATACTTTCTGAAGACACTGTAAATGGCAACTTTGGCACGCGCATGTTTTGGGACATACAGTGGGGCAAAAAAGTATTTAGTCAGCCACCAATTGTGCAAGTTCTCCCACTTAAAAAGATGAGAGAGGCCTGTAATTTTCATCATAGGTACACTTCAACTATGACAGACAAAATGAGAAAAATAAATCCAGAAAATCACATTGTAGGATTTTTAATGAATTTATTTGCAAATAATGGTGGAAAATAAGTATTTGGTCACCTACAAACAAGCAAGATTTCTGGCTCTCACAGACCTGTAACTTCTTCTTTAAGAGGCTCCTCTGTCCTCCACTCGTTACCTGTATTAATGGCACCTGTTTGAACTTGTTATCAGTATAAAAGACACCTGTCCACAACCTCAAACAGTCACACTCCAAACTCCACTATGGCCAAGACCAAAGAGCTGTCAAAGGACACCAGAAACAAAATTGTAGACCTGCACCAGGCTGGGAAGACTGAATCTGCAATAGGTAAGCAGCTTGGTTTGAAGAAATCAACTGTGGGAGCAATTATTAGGAAATGGAATACATACAAGACCACTGATAATCTCCCTCGATCTGGGGCTCCACGCAAGATCTCACCCGTGGGGTCAAAATGATTACAAGAACAGTGAGCAAAAATCCCAGAATCACACGGGGGGACCTAGTGAATGACCGGCAGAGAGCTGTAACAAAGCCTACCATCAGTAACACAACGCCAGCAGAGACTCAAATCCTGCAGTGCCAGACGTGTCCCCATGCTTAAGCCAGTACATGTCCAGGCCCGTCTGAAGTTTGCTAGAGAGCATTTGGATGATCCAGAAGAAGATTGGGAGAATGTCATATGGTCAGATGAAACCAAAATATAACTTTTTTGGTAAAAACTCAACTCGTCGTGTTTGGAGGACAAAGAATACTGAGTTGCATCCAAAGAACACCATACCTACTGTGAAGCATGGGGGTGGAAACATCATGCTTTGGGGCTGTTTGTCTGCAAAGGGACCAGGACGACTGATCCGTGTAAAGGAAAGAATGAATGGGGCCATGTATCGTGAGATTTTGAGTGAAAACCTCCTTCCATCAGGGCATTGAAGATGAAACGTGGCTTGGTCCTTCAGCATGACAATGATCCCAAACACACCGCCCGGGCAACGGAGTGGCTTCATAAGAAGCATTTCAAGGTCCTGGAGTGGCCTAGCCAGTCTCCAGATCTCAACCCCATAGAAAATCTTTGGAGGGAGTTGAAAGTCCGTGTTGCCCAGGAACAGCCCCAAAACATCACTGCTCTAGAGGAGATCTGCATGGAGGAATGGGCCAAAATACCAGCAACAGTGTGTGAAAACCTTGTGAAGACTTACAGAAAACGTTTGACCTCTGTCATTGCCAACAAAGGGTATATTAAAAAGTATCGAGATAAACTTTTGTTATTGACCAAATACTTTTTTCCCACCATAATTTGCAAATAAATTCATTAAAAATAGTACAATGTGATTTTCTGGATTTTTTTTCTCATTTTGTCTGTCATAGTTGATGTGTACCTATGATGAAAATTACAGGCCTCTCTCATCTTTTTAAGTGGGAGAACTTGCACAATTGGTGGCTGACTAAATACTTTTTTTGCCCCACTGTATGTTGTACTGTAAGCAACATGTATAAATGAAGCCCCGCCCCAGGGTATGACATCAAACTTACTCACATTAGTAAATCATGTAGGTTAAGGTCTTTAACTAAACAAAGATAACTACTTTACCTTATATCACAACTGATGTGTTTTGGCATGAAGGAGGGTAATGAATTGAGTTGCCAGGCTGTGCCACAACCACTACTAACCACAGATAGACCCTGGAGTGTTAGTGCAGTGAACAAGGACCACTACCGTGTATGGCAGCTGGCGTGTTTTAGCATGAAGGAGAATAATGAATTGTGCCTGTCAGAAAGACAGACAGAGAGACCCTAGAGTGATGATCTGGAGGCTGAGTTTCTGGACTGAATGTCCCTCAGCTACTTACCTGGGTCCCTAAGCAGAGAATCAATAAATAGCATGGGCTTTGTCTCTCTCTCTCTCTCTCTGTCTCTTTCTCTCTCGCTAAATTGTGCCTGTCAGAAAGACAGACAGAGAGACCCTAGAGTGATGATCTGGAGGCTGAGTTTCTGGACTGAATGTCCCTCAGCTACTTACCTGGGTCCCTAAGCAGAGAACCAGTAAATACAGTGGGCTTTGTCTCCCTCTCTCTCTCTCTGCCTCTCTCTGTGCCTCTCTCTCTGCCTCTCTCTGTGCCTCTCTCTGTGCCTCTCTCTCTGCCTCTCTCTCTGCCTCTCTCTCTGCCTCTCTCTCTGCCTCTCTCTCTGCCTCTCTCTCTGCCTCTGCCTCTCTCTCTCTGCCTCTGCCTCTCTCTCTCTCTCTCTCTCTCTCTCTCTCTCTCTCTCTCATTCATCACCCAATACTTCCTGGAAAATAGTAGCAAGTAAAAAAGTCAATGTTCTTTTGTTTCATCCTGTTTCAAAGAAGGGTACTGCACATTCAGTAACTTGCAGGTCCAGGGTAGAAAAAGTAAACAGATGAAAGAAAGATACCCGTGTGCTGATGATTTCTCCTGCACATTAACTGTGCAACATTACGACTTGGTCGTAAGGTCTTTTTTAATTTTTTAATTTATTTGTTTTTTTGTTTGTTTGTTTGTTTGTTTGTTTGTCTCTTTCTTTCTGCTATTCATCACTCTATTCTTTGTACTCTCCCAGAACAAAAAGGGCACAGACCTCCTGCTGGGAGTGGACACCCTGGATGCCCTGGGTCTACAGGATGCCCTCGGTCTACAGGATGCCCTGGGTCTACAGGATGCCCTGGGTCTACAGGATGCCCTGGGTCTACAGGATGCCCTGGGTCTACACGATGCCCTGGGTCTACAGGATGCCCTGGGTCTACAGGATGCCCTGGGTCTACACGATGCCCTGGGTCTGCAGGATGCCCTGGGTCTACAGGATGCCCTGGGTCTACAGGATGCCCTGGGTCTACACGATGCCCTGGGTCTGCAGGATGCCCTGGGTCTACACGATGCCCTGGGTCTACAGGATGCCCTGGATGCCCTGGGTCTACAGGATGCCCTGGGTCTACACGATGCCCTGGGTCTACAGGATGCCCTCGGTCTACAGGATGCCCTGGATGCCCTGGGTCTACAGGATGCCCTGGGTCTACACGATGCCCTGGGTCTACAGGATGCCCTGGATGCCCTGGGTCTACAGGATGCCCTGGGTCTACAGGATACCCTGGATGCCCTGGGTCTACACGATGCCCTGGGTCTACAGGATGCCCTGGGTCTACAGGATGCCCTGGATGCCCTGGGTCTACAGGATGCCCTGGGTCTACACGATGCCCTGGGTCTACAGGATGCCCTGGGTCTACAGGATGCCCTGGATGCCCTGGGTCTACAGGATGCCCTGGGTCTACACGATGCCCTGGGTCTACAGGATGCCCTGGGTCTACAGAATGCCCTGGATGCCCTGGGTCTACAGGATGCCCTGGGTCTACAGGATGCCCTGGGTCTACAGGATGCCCTGGATGCCCTGGGTCTACACGATGCCCTGGGTCTACAGGATGCCCTTGGTCTACAGGATGCCCTGGGTCTACAGGATGCCCTGGATGCCCTGGGTCTACAGGATGCCCTGGGTCTACACGATGCCCTGTGTCTACAGGATGCCCTGGGTCTACAGGATGCCCTGGGTCTACAGGATGCCCTGGATGCCCTGGGTCTACAGGATGCCCTGGGTCTACACGATGCCCTGGGTCTACAGGATGCCCTGGGTCTACACGATGCCCTGGGTCTACAGGATACCCTGGGTCTACAGGATGCCCTGGATGCCCTGGGTCTACAGGATGCCATGGGTCTACACGATGCCCTGGGTCTACACGATGCCCTGGGTCTACAGGATGCCCTGGATGCCCTGGGTCTACAGGATGCCCTGGGTCTACAGGATGCCCTGGATGCCCTGGGTCTACAGGATGCTCTGGGTCTACAGGATGCCCTGGATGCCCTGGGTCTACAGGATGCCCTGGATGCCCTGGGTCTACAGGATGCCCTGAGTCTACAGGATGCCCTGGATGCCCTGGGTCTACAGGATGCCCTGGGTCTACAGGATGCCCTGGATGCCCTGGGTCTACAGGATGCTCTGGGTCTACACATCTACGACAACAAGCTGACACCCAAGTGGTCCTTC
The DNA here is from genome assembly GCF_029448725.1 of Salvelinus fontinalis. NCBI lineage: Eukaryota > Metazoa > Chordata > Actinopteri > Salmoniformes > Salmonidae > Salvelinus > Salvelinus fontinalis. The sequence goes on from NC_074692.1 coordinate 37,172,198, forward strand.
CCCTGGAATGAGATACGCAAATCTCCTACAGTAACAAATCAAATCAAATGTTTTTGTCACATGGTTCGTAGACAACAGGTGTAGACTAATTGTGAAATGCTTACCTACGGATCCATTTCCAACAACGCAGAATTAAAGATAAAACAATTCATCAAAAATAGAAATAGTGACACGAGGAATAAATACACAGTGAATGACTAATAAAAATAACGAGTAGAAAATAACATGGTTAATTACAGGGAAAACCAGTACCAACTTAATGTGCAGGGGTACCAGGTAATTGAGCTACTGTAGCTACAGTATGTACCAGAGGTGGGACCGAGTCATTGTTTCACAAGTCACAAGTAAGTCTCAAGTCTTAGCACTTAAGTCCCAAGTCAAGTCCCAAGTCAAGACAGGCAAGTCCGAGTCAAGTCTCAAGTCAAGACCGTCAAGTATCAAGTCAAGTCTCAAGTCCTAAACTTTGAGTTTCGAGTCCTAAACAAGTCATAATGTGCTCTACACCAAATGTAATACCATTTCATATTTTAACAAGAGTAATAGTTAGTATATTACATTTTCGCAAATCATGAATGCTTTAAAAAATATATTTATTACTTTCCAAATAAACGTTATATTTCCATAGAAATACATGGGTAGCCATGAGAAAGACCCCCCCCCCCCCCACTCCCCAATAGTGCTCGACTATCGAGGATCGCTATGGGGCGCAATCGGGCAATGTAGGCTTGTACACAATCACCCAACCTTAACACACACACACACACACACACACACACACACACACACACACACACACACACACACACACACACACACACACACACACACACACACACACACACACACACACACACACACACACACACACACACACACACTCTCTCTCTCGCTCTCTCTCTGTGGTTACAGTAGGCTAACGTATGTCAATGGTTTTAGGAACAGCAGTAACATTGGGCAGGATTTAGGCTACCAACTGCCTAGCCAGTTGTAGCTCAATCTTGGGTGCAATGATCACGTTCCCGCACTGACTGACTGTGGAGGCTCATTGATTTAACATTGGTAGCCAACATGCAAACATTGGCAAAGTTATGAATGATTTAGCTCTCGGCTATATTAGCCACGACTTACCGTTCTTTGTGCAGTTTCAAATGTCAAACAAAGTTGGAAATTGTTGCGCCTCCGTCTGTAATTTTCTACCCACATGTTTTGCAAGTTGCAATCCATTTTTATGTTGATACAGCGTCGTCTTAATATCCAAAAATAGTAATTTGGGGTATCATCTTTCCAAGGGCTCCATCTGAATTCACCTGCCGACGGTCCTCTGCACTGCCACGCACAACCTTTTCTCAGCTGGCACAATTTGATTGGCTGCTGTCTGATTCAAACTGTAATCCGTTAAATTAAGAGTTGATGCGGTGCACACTTTTTTAATAGCATCATTTTTTATATTTGGGCTTGGGGAGGGTATCAAGTCAGTTTGAGGAGGGTATCAAGTCAGTTTGAGGAGGGTATCAAGTCAGTTTGAGGAGGGTATCAAGTCAGTTTGAGGAGGGTATCAAGTCAGTTTGAGGAGGGTATCAAGTCAGTTTGAGGAGGGTATCAAGTCAGTTTGAGGAGGGTATCAAGTCAGTTTGAGGAGGGTATCAAGTCAGTTTGAGGAGGGTATCAAGTCAGTTTGAGGAGGGTATCAAGTCAGTTAGGGGAGGGTATCAAGTCAGTTTGAGGAGGGTATCAAGTCAGTTAGGGGAGGGTATCAAGTCAGTTTGAGGAGGGTATCAAGTCAGTTTGAGGAGGGTATCAAGTCAGTTTGAGGAGGGTATCAAGTCAGTTTGAGGAGGGTATCAAGTCAGTTTGAGGAGGGTATCAAGTCAGTTTGAGGAGGGTATCAAGTCAGTTTGAGGAGGGTATCAAGTCAGTTTGAGGAGGGTATCAAGTCAGTTAGGGGAGGGTATCAAGTCAGTTTGGGGAGGGTATCAAGTCAGCTTGGGGAGGGTATCAAGTCAGGTCGAGACATAGGGCTCAAGTCCAAGTCAAGTCACAAGTCATTGGTGTTAAAGTCAATGTCGAGTTGCAAGTCATCATATTTGTGACTCGAGTCCACACCTCTGGCATATACTGTACATATAGGTAGGGGTAAAGTGACTAGGCAACGGGATAGATATAGACAGTAGCAGCAATGTGTGTGTGTGTGTGTGTGTGTTGGGGTGTCAGCGTAAGTATGTGTGAGTGTGTGGGTAGGGTCCAATGTTTGTGCATAGAGTCAGTGCAAGAGAGCTAGCGCCAAAAAGGGTCAATGCACGCAGTCCGGCCAGCCATTTGATTAGCTATTTAGCAGCCTTGTTTAGTAGTCTTATTTAGTAGTCTTATTTAGCAGTCTTATTTAGTAGTCTTATTTAGTAGTCTTATTTAGCAGTCTTATTTAGTAGTCTTATTTAGCAGTCTTATTTAGTAGTCTTATTTAGTAGTCTTATTTAGCAGTCTTATTTAGCAGCCTTATTTAGCAGTCTTATTTAGCGGTCTTATTTAGCAGTCTTATTTAGTAGTCTTATTTAGCAGTCTTATTTAGCAGTCTTATTTAGCAGTCTTATTTAGTAGTCTTATGGCTTTGGGGTAGAAACTGTTCAGGGTCCTGTTGGTTCCAGGTGCATTGGTACCGCTTGCTGTGCGGTAGCAGAGAGAACAGTCTGTGGCTTGGGTGGCCGGAGTCTTTGACAATTTTTGAGGGATTCCTCTGACACAGCATGGTATAGAGGTCCTGGATGGCAGAGACCTTGACGTAATGTAGGTGAGATGCTACTCAGACATTATCTTAAAAGGGACCAGGGTTGTAATCAGTTTCATTTCAATTGAGTCAATTCAGGAAGAAAACAGAAATTCCAATTCCAATTCCAATGCACTTTACTTCCTAAGTTGACTGAATTGAAATGGAATTGACCCCAACCCTGAATGTAACAAGTCTGTTTTTACTGTTTGTGTCACTTCTTACTTTAAGGTTTTAACGTGTCTGGTTGTTCTTTCTAATGAATTTAGCCATAACGACACTGGACAAGAAAACCATGTTCAAGTTTAACTCCTCCAAGTTCAGGGTCAATAAGATAATAACATAGATAATAAACAAAGTGCAATACACAATAAAAAGTGCAATACACAATAAAAAAATGTACAGTAAACATTACACTCACAAAAGTTCCAAAAGAATAAAGACATTTCAAATGTCATGTTATGTCTATATACAGTGTTGCAACGATGTGCAAATAGTTTAAGTACAAAAGGGAAAATAAATAAACATAAATATAGGTAATATTTACAATGCTGTTTGTTCTTCACTGGTTTCCCTTTTCTTGTGGCAACAGGTCACACATCTTGCTACTGTGATTGCACACTGTGGTATTTCACCCAATAGATATGGGAGTTTATAAAGTTTTTCAAATTCTCTCTCTGTTTGTATTTCGGTGGACTGTAACCGGTAAATGGACAGGGGAAACACTTGGGAGAGGCAGCAGAGAGCACCAGGGACGAGCTGGAAAGGAGACTGATGCAGCAACAGGATGAAGCCCACATGGCCAACGAGGCTCTGGTCAGACCAGCGGGGTGTTCTCAGACTCAAACACATCTCATAAAAGAAGATTGTTTACATGGAGAAGGGATGGTTTACCCGGGGATGTTGGGTCCTGATTCTTAAAGAAATAACACCTAATCTCTTATTCAAAATAATTTAGTATGCAATCGTTCTGCTAAGGCAAAATATATGGTTAACGATCTGTGTCTCTCTCTCTCTTACCCTCCCCTCCCTCCTCTTACAACCCTTCAGATGAGAGAGCAGACCCACTGACAGAGTAGGCCCAAGTAGCTACTTTATTACTGTTTATTAACTGCTTCTGAAATGCCTTATGTCTGTCCCCCTATGTAGCTGCGTAGTGGGGAGACAGCAGATCTGTAGGCAGAGTTCTCCTAGACAGATGACGACGAGGCTAAGCAGCTTTATGAATGTTTAGTCCTTCAGTGCGGAGACAGAGTAGTTCATTGTGTTTTTTAATTGTGTACCTACAGGAAGCCAGGGAGTCTAAAGGCCAAGCACAAGATGCTTGAGATCATCAGCTAATCTGCTCGGTAACTGTCTGCACGCACAACACACATTCACAATTTTGGGGGGATTGTATGAGAACAGGGAACAAATACTTAGCCTCCTACACAAGAACGGCCCGCACACACACAGAAACCCACCCACAGGAGAATACAACCCACACACACAGAAACCCACCCACACAGAAACCCACCCACAGGAGAATACAACCCACACACACAGAAACCCACCCATACAGAAACACACCCACAGGAGAATACAACCAACACACACAGAAACACACCCACAGGAGAATACAACCCACACACACAGAAACCCACCCACACAGAAACCCACCCACAGGAGAATACAACCCACACCAACACCCGCCTACATAATTGCCAACACAGTAACAGTTGTAACAGGTGCAGATCCTCCTACACATACTCCATTAAGTCAGCAGCCCAGCAGCCCGCTACTCACATACATACCCACCTGCATTAGAATAGGACTGACATGTACAACATTCTTGACTCATACATTAGCCTTCATCTACATGTTAGACTTCATGTAAAAACAAAAAAACTATTCCCTCATTGATGCAGCAGCATTCACATCCAAATGTTTATATTAAATGAATGAAAAACGGAATCCGTCTACATAAGCTCATCATCCTCCACCATCCACCCAGGTACAGTAGTTAGTCCACCTTAAGCACAGTGGCCTTTACACTCTCTCTGTCTCCCTCCATCCCTCCCTCCTTGCCTGTCTACCTCCATCCATGTCTCCCTGCCTACCTGCCTCCCTCTTTTTCTGTCTACCTCCATCCCTCCCTCCTGCCTGCCTCCTCCCATCCCTCCCTCCTTGCCTATCTACCTCCATCCATGTCTCCCTGCCTGCCTGCCTGCCTCCCTCCATCTCTCCCTCCTTGCATGCCTCCCTCCATCCCTCCCTCGTTGCCTGCCTCCATCCATCCATGTCTCCCTGCCTGCCTGTAACAGGAGAGTCATTCTCATATTACATCACTTCTCAGTATTACTGAGTAAAGTACATAACATATAGTACCAGACCTGTATTGCTGGGTACAGTACGTAACATAAAGCACCAGGCCTGTATTACTGAGTACAGTATTTAACTTTCAATACCAGGCCTGTATTGCTGGGTACAGTACGTAACATAAAGCACCAGGCCTGTATTACTGAGTACAGTACTTAACGTTCAGTACCAGGCCTGTATTACTGAGTACCGTACATAACATATAATACCAGGCCTGTATTACTGAGTAAAGTACTTAACGTACAGTACCAGGCCTGTATTACTGAGTACAGTACTTAACGTACAGTACTGGGCCTGTATTCAAAAAGTGTTACAGAGTGCTGATCTAGGATCAGGCCCTTCCTCATTCATTATAATCTAAAAGGCAAAACTGATCCTAAATCAGCACTTCTACTCTGAGACACTTTCTAAATACAACCCCAGAAGTGCACTGTAATCTAATGTGGGCTATCATTTATATTCAACTTGTTTCTTTACAATTTTATTGATAAATATGTGACCTGTATTCTTGGCCTGTGTGTCGTGTGTGACACATATTTTATTTGGAAGATATGCCTCTTCAATGCTCTTCACACATATTCCATTCAGCAGATATTTACATTTATATTGTACATTACTACAGCTCTCGTCAACTGGGACTGGATGTGCACATGTGGCTAATGCATTCTGAGGTATTTGCATCGACTTCAAAGACACTGACACTGAATTGCCTCTCCATGGAGATCGAGAAAGAGAAATGACTGACTGACCACCTTACTGTCTCTGTCTCTCTCTTCTCCTCATCCATGATCTTTCTTCCTCTCTTTGTTTCTCTTTGTTTTTGAGAAGGAAAAGTGACTGACTGATCACTAGCTCTCTATGTCCAATCACACTATAGTCTCTCTATCTTCTCTCTCTCTTGCTCTCTCTCTCTTCCTCTCTTCCTCTCTCTTCCTCTTTCTTAATATCTCTCTCTAAACAACTCCCTCTGCAACTAGATCCTGGGCTTCCTGACAGTTCGCCCCCAGGTGGTATGGGTAGGTAACAACACATATGCCAAGCTGATCCTCAACACGAATCCTGTACTTCCCTGTTCACCAATGACTGCGTGGGCAGGCACGACGCCAACACCATCATTAAGTTTGTCGATGACACAATGGTGGTAGGCCAGATCACTGACAACGATGAGACAGCCTATAGGGAGGAGGTCAGACACCTGGCAGTGTGGTGACACGACAACGACCTCTCCCTGAATGTGATCAAGACAAAGGAGCTGATCGTGGACTACAGGTAATGGAGGGCTGAGCACGCCCCCATTCACATCAACGGGGCTGTAGTGTAGCAGGTCAAGAGCTTCAAGTTCCTTAGCGTCCACATCACTAACAAACTCTCATGGTCCAAACACACCAAGACAGTCGTGAAGAGGACACGACAACGCCTCAGAAGACTGAACAGGTTTGCCATTGATCCTCAGATCACCATCAAGAGCACCATCGAGAGCATCCAGACTGGTTGCATCACCACTTGGTATGGCAACTGCTTGGCATCCGATCGCAAGGCGCTACAGAGGGTAGTGCATGTGGCCATGTACATCACTGGGGCCAAGCTTTCTGCTGTACAGGACCTCTATACCAACCGGTGTCAGAGGAAAGCCCTCAAAATTGTCAAAGACTCCATTCACCCTAGTAATAGACTGTTCTCTCTGTTACCGCACAACAAGCGGTACCAGAGCACCAAGTCCAGGTCCAAAAGTCTCTCTGTCAGCTTCTACTCCCAAGCCTTAGACTGCTAAACAGTTCATCAAAAGGCTACCTGGACTATTTGCATTGACCCCTTTTTTACGCTGCTGCTACTCGCTGGTTATTATCTAGGCATAGTAACTTTACCCCTTCTCTACATGTACATTTGACCTTAGTTACCTCGACTAACCTGTAACCCCAGACTCGGTACTGGTACCCCCTATATATAGCCTCATTATTGATATTTCATTGTGTTACTTATTTTCTTACTTTAGTTTATTTTGTATACATTTTTTTAGCAAATATTTTATGACTTACTTAAAAAAAAAGGTGTATTGTTGATTAAGGGCTTGTAAGTAAGCATTTCATGGTAAGGTCGGCGCATGTGACAAATAACATTTGATTTGATTAGTGTACAGAATTGTACAATGTTGACACATTCCAATCAGATGGACCCACATCATCAATAATGGATATAGTGTACTGTCACGCTCGTGTGGAGAGACGGACCAAGGCGCAGCGTGTGTAGAGTTCCACATATTTATTTAACGTGAAACTTCTTCAACCAAAACAATAAACAAGCAACACAACGTGATTACGTGGTGCAACAAGCACCAACTCAAACAAACAATATCCCACAAACATAGGTGGGAAAAACGGCTACCTAAATATGATCCCCCATTAGAGGCAACGATTACCAGCTGCCTCTAATTGGGAACCATCCAAAACACCAGCATAGAAATATAAACTAGAACACCCCCTAGTAACGCCCTGACCTACTACACCATAGAGAACCAAGGGCTCAGGGCGTGACATGTACAGAAATGTCACAATACATGTTGTGTTGGTAGAGATGTTGCACATACAGTAGTACTTTTTGAAATGTATTTTTAAATGAATATGTTTTATTCATTAAATATTCAAAACATACAATATACTTGCAGTGAAGCTGCTCAACAACGACATCATACCAGTCATCCAACAGATTCCCATTCAGAGCGACACACAGAAGCATCCAGGGTCAATGCCCTGCTCAAGGGCACGTTGACCGATCTACCACCTGGCCAAAAAACGTGAACCCGAACCCTCCAAGATCCCCCCACAGTTCCCCAATAGCTGTCCCTCAACCATTCGAAACCCCTCCCACAGTCCCCGCCCAAGAAGAAAAATAAAATAAAAAATAAAATTAATTACATTCCCCCCCCAAGAACCCCCCAAATGCACCAACAACCAAGAGAAGAACTAAAGAGACAAAAGGAAAAGACAGAATAAAACAGCAAACAATGCAAAAAAAAAGAAAAAAATAATACATTTAAAACAAAGGACATCAAGCACAACTAAAATCATAACAGCAATGCCAACTGTATATTTTTGTGTGCATGTCTGGCCCTATTACATGTATGTGTGTGATCTTGTATGTGTTTCTTTGAATGAGAGTGTGTGTATATGCACGTGTACAAACATCAGCCTCAGGCATTAGCTGTAAAAACACCGGCATTAGCTGTAAAAGCACTGCCCATCAGTGTCATTCAAATGTACTTTTTTATTATGTTTTATTTAAAATGTAAAATTATTATTATTTTTATTTTTTTAATCTTTGCCATCATTCTATCTCCCACACAGCAACTTCACTCCCACTTGTCTCCAATTCCACATACCAACCCTAAGCTTCCCTCAGCCCATCCCATCTATCTCTGCTGGCCACCGACTTCGGGTTTCTACGCAACACGTATCTTTCAACTATGCTGTGATGTTAAACGTACAATTTCAATCTATCTAACTAAGCTAAGGAACCTGGGACTAAACACCTCCCTCTGCAACTGGATCCTGGACTTCCTGACGGGCCGCCCCTCCAGGTGGTGAGGGTAGGTAGCAACACATCTGCCACGCTTATCCTCAACACTGGAGCTTCCCAGGGGTGCGTTCTCAGTCCCCTCCTGTACTCCCTGTTCACCAATGACTGCGTGGGCAGGCACGACTCCAACACCATCATTAAGTTTGCCGATGACACAATGGTGGTAGGCCAGATCACTGACAACGATGAGACAGCCTATAGGGAGGAGGTCAGACACCTGGCAGTGTGGTGACACGACAACGACCTCTCCCTGAATGTGATCAAGACAAAGGAGCTGATCGTGGACTACAGGTAATGGAGGGCTGAGCACGCCCCCATTCTCATCGACGGGGCTGTAGTGGAGCAGGTCAAGAGCTTCAAGTTCCTTGGTGTCCACATCAACAACAAACTAGAATGGTCCAAACACATCAAGACAGTCGTGAAGAGGGCACGACAAAGCCTATTCCCCCACAGGAAACTTTGGCATGGGTCCTGAGATCCTCAAAAGGTTCTACAGCTGCAACATCGAGAGCATCCTGACCGGTTGCATCACTGCCTGGTACGGCAATTGCTCGGCATCCGACCGCAAGGCACTACAGAGGGTAAAGTCGCAACAGTTTTTACCTCCAAGCCATAAGACTCCTGAACAGGTAACCAAATGGTTACCTGGACTATTTTCATTGTGTGCCCCCCAACCCCTTTTTTATGCTGCTGCTACTCTCTGTTTATCCTATATGCATAGTCACTTTAACTATACATTCATGTGCATACTACCTCAATTGACCCGACCAACCAGTGCTCCCGCACATTGGTTAACCGGGCTATCTGCATTGTGTCCCACCTCCCTCCAACCCCTCCTTTTACGCTACTGCTAGTCTCTGTTCATCATATATGCATAGTCACTTTAACCATACCTACATGTACACACTACCTCAATAAGCCTGACTGACCGGTGTCTGTATATAGCCATGCTACTGTTATTTTCAAATGTCTTTTTACTGTTGTGTTATTTCTTTACTTACCCACACACACACACACACACACACCTTTTTTTGCACTATTGGTTAGAGCCTGTAAGTAAGCATTTCACTGTAAGGTCTACACCTGTTGTATTCGGCGCACGTGACAAATAAACTTTGATTTGATTTGATAATCGGATAGAATCCACAGATTGCGAGTTGAAGATAAATACTTTTACTAAGAGTATTAGTATATTAGTAATTGACTGAACCGGTCTCTCCAGATCTCCTAACAATACTATATCTAGGGTCAATTTTAGATCAGTGCTATGCTTTTTCAGCCATTCCTGAACCTGAGACCAGAAACAGGTTACCTGAGGGCAATACCAAAATAAATGGTCTATTGATTCTGTACCCTCACAACAAAATCTGCAGAGCTTCGATGATTTTATGCCCCAAATATTCAACATTTTGTTGGTGCCAAGAATTCAATATAATAATTTTAGCTGAAAAGCGCAAAGTGTTGAATATTGCGTTGTTTTATATATCAACTCATTCACCCTGTACCATGGAATCGGTACATCAAAAATCTGTTCCCAACTATTTTGCAATCTGTATGGCATAGTTGTCAACATCCTGGTCTTCAAATGAACTGGTATACTTTCCTATTTATGCTATTTCTATTCCTTCGCCAGTTTTGATCCTTTATATTGGGCAGACAGACCAGTTCCCTACCTCCTCCCGCTGCCACCTGCCTCCTCCATTTTTGGGGTAATGCTGTAATCAATTGGTTGTACTCTTGGATTGAGCAGACCTTCCCGTACAATTCTGATAACTCCATGAAGGACATAACTCTACCATTCCAATTTACAATATAATTTAAGAACAAAATACCATTTTCAAACATCTTTCCCATAAATACAGGTATTTTATCAACCAGCACATTTGAGTTCAGCCATAATATTAGTTGTAATATTTGTTTTATCTTTCAGGGGGATGAAATTGAAATTGTAGCCAGCTCTGCAATGCTTGTTTGAAAAAGAGAGATACTTTGAAAAAAGTATCATTTTCAATTAATCGAAAATGAGACATGGCAATCTGCACAAAGGCCAAAGGCCATTTTTAAACAATGGATGTGTAACGGTTTTCTTCCATTGGTGAAGGAGAGGACCAAAATGCAGCGCGGCTAGTGTTCAACATATTTAATAAAGAATGTGTGAACACTACAAACAACAAAAACAATAAATGTGAAAACCAAAAACAGTCCTATCTGGTGCAGAACACAAACACAGAGACAGGAAACAATCACCTACAATCCCCAACACAAAACAAGCCACCTATATATGATTCTCAATCAGGGACAACGATTGACAGCTGCCTCTGATTGAGAACCATATTAGGCTGAACACAGAAACAGACAAACTAGACACACAACATAGAATGCCCACCCAGCTCACGTCCTGACCAACACTAAACAAGCAAAACACACAAGAACTATGGACAGGACGTGACAGTACCCCCCTCCTGAGGTGCGGACTCCGGACGCACCCCTAAAACTCCAAGGGAGGGTCTGGGTGGGCATCTGTCCGCGGTGGCGGCTCCGGCGCAGGACGAGGACACCACTCCACCATTGTCTTTGTCCCCCTCCTTAGCGTCCTTTGAGTGGCGACCCTCGCCCCCCGACCCTGGTCTAGGAACCTTCACAAAGGTCCCCCCTAGATAGAGGAGACAGCTCAGGACAGAGAGGTATCTCAGGACAGAGAGGTAGCTTAGGACAGAGAGGTAGCTCAGGACGGAGAGGCAGCTCATGACTGGAAGGCAGCTCATGACTGGAGGGCGGCTCATGACTGGAGGGCGGCTCTGGCAGCTCCTGACTGGCTGGCGGCTCTGGCAGCTCCTGACATGCTGGCGGCTCTGGCAGCTCCTGACTGGCTGGCGGCTCTGGCAGCTCCTGACTGGCTGGCGGCTCTGGCAGCTCTTGACTGGCTGGCGGCTCCTGACTGGCTGGCGGCTCTGGCAGCTCCTGACTGGCTGGCGGCTCTGGCAGCTCTTGACTGGCTGGCGGCTCCTGACTGGCTGGCGGCTCTGGCAGCTCCTGACTGGCTGGCGGCTCTGGCAGCTCCTGACTGACGGATGGCTCTAGCGGCTCCTGACTGATGGACGGCTCTAATGGCTCGGGACAGACGGGCGGCTCTGGCGGCTCGGGACAGACGGGCGGCTCAGACGGCGCTGGGCAGACGGATGGCTCAGACGGCGCTGGGCAGACAGATGGCTCAGACGGCGCTGGGCAGACGGATGGCTCAGACGGCGCTGGGCAGACGGATGGCTCAGATGGCGCTGGGCAGACGGATGGCTCAGACGGCGCTGGGCAGACGGATGGCTCAGACGGCGCTGGGCAGACGGATGGCTCAGACGGCGCTGGGCAGACGGATGGCTCAGACGGCGCTGGGCAGATGGATGGCTCAGACGGCGCTGGGCAGACGGATGGCTCAGACGGCGCTGGGCAGGCAGGCAGCTCAGACGGCGCTGGGCAGGCAGGCAGCTCAGACGACGCTGGGCAGGCAGGCAGTGCAGGTGGCGTTGAGCAGACGAGCAGTGCAGGCGGCGTTGGGCAGACGGCCGACTCTGACCTGCTGAGGCGCATAGTAGGGCTGGTGCCTGGTGCCAGAACTGGTGGTACTGGGCTGGAGACACGCACCTCAAACTAGTACGGGGAACAGGAACAGGGCACGCTGGACTCTCAAGGCGCACAGTAGGCCTGGTGCGTGGTACCGGCACTGGTGGTACCGGGCTGAGGGCACGCACCTCAGGGCGAGTGCAGGGAGAAGGAACAGTGCGTACAGGGCTCTGGAGACACACAGGAGGCTTGGTGCGTGGTGCCGGAACTGTTGGTACCGGGCTGGAGACACGCACCATAGGGCTTTTGCGTGGAGGAGGAACAGGGCTCTGGAGACGCACAGGAAGCTTGGTGCGTGGTGCCGGAACTGGTGGTACCGGGCTGGAGACACGCACCATAGGGCTAGTGCGTGGAGGAGGAACAGGGCTCTGGAGACGCACAGGAAGCCTGGTGCGTGGTGTTGGCACTGGTGGTACTGGGCTGGGGCGGGAAGGTAGCGCTGGATATACCGGACCATGCAGGCGTACTGGCTCCCTTGAGCACCGAGCCTGCACAACCTTACCTGGTTGTATGCTCCCCGTAGCCCGACCAGTGCGGGGAGGTGGAATAACCCGCACTGGGCTGTGTTGGCGAACCGGGGACACCATGCGTAAGGCTGGTGCCATGTATGCCGGCCCGAGGAGACGCACTGGAGACCAGACGCGTTGAGCCGGCTTCATGGCACCTGGCTCAATGCCCAATCTAGCCCTACCAGTGCGGGGAGGTGGAATAACCCGCACCGGGCTATGCACACGTACAGGAGACACCGTGCGCTCTTCCGCATAACACGGTGTCTGCCCGTACTCCCGCTCTCCACGGTAATCACACACCTCAAGGCGAGTACCGTGTATACTACGCCAAACCAACATCTCTCTCTCTTCGCTCTCCTCCAATATCACCAGCAACTCATCAAATGTCTCATAATCTCCCATCCTTTCACTTTCTTCCAATCTGTCCAATAACTCCTCCACATTCTCCGACTCGTACCTCAATTTAGCCAACTGCTCCTTATGGTAAGCACGGGGAACTGGCTCAAGTCTCCCACTTGACCCAGACACACTCCCCGTGTGACCCCCCCCAATACATTTTTGGGGGAGCCTCTCGGGCTTCCAGCCACTCTGCCTTGCTAGCTCCTGCTGCTGCTGCTGCTGCTGCCGCTGCTTCCCGTAGCCACACTGCTTGGTCCGAGTTTGGTGGGTGGTTCTGTAACGGTTTTCTTCCATTGGTGAAGGAGAGGACCAAAATGCAGCGCGGCTAGTGTTCAACATATTTAATAAAGAATGTGTGAACACTACAAACAACAAAAACAATAAATGTGAAAACCGATACAGTCCTATCTGGTGCAGAACACAAACACAGAGACAGGAAACAACCACCCACAATCCCCAACACAAAACAAGCCACCTATGTATGATTCTCAATCGGGGACAACGATTGACAGCTGCCTCTGATTGAGAACCATATTAGGCTGAACACAGAAACAGACAAACTAGACACACAACATAGAATGCCCACCCAGCTCACGTCCTGACCAATACTAAACAAGCAAAACACACAAGAACTATGGTCAGGACGTGACAGGATGAGCTTTTCTAAGTAATCTACATGAGAACCATTTAGGGCTCAAATTTTTTTTTGAATGAGTGAAGCTTTTAGAGAGAGGTTTAGTGATTATATTTAATAATCTCAACCCACCCAATTCATATTCATTATATAGATAGGCTCATTTTATTTTGTCTGGTTTAGCTTCCCAGATAAAGCTAAATATTTTTTGCTCATATGATTTGAAAAACAAATAATCAGGAGTAGGCAGCGCCATCAGTGAGTACTTAACAGTAGTACTTAACATGATGTTCCAGTTCTGCAAATAAGTATGTAGACATGTTATTTTATCACTAAAGCCCTTGGGAGGGAGTTATTCTAAATAATTCCAGGGTTTGAGGAACTTATTGCTTTTATAAAATGGTTGCCAACATATTTAAAAAGATCAATGACACGTTTTCATTAAAAACGTATTACATTGAGTAAAATTGTTTTATTTCGTTCTTTCACAATAGACAATAGGGTGGGCAAAAGCCAGTAGTTAGATCTGAGATTCTGAAGTTGCTAGCCACATGGGCTGGTTGTTCATTCTACTTGCCATGGTTGCTATGCTAAGCAAATCATTGGCATGAAGCTATGCAGGCTAGCTACTTCTCCCTGAAGCAAACACACATTCACATCTAGCAGCTGAACTGACAGCAAACAATGTGCACTTTTGTTTGTTTTACCTTTGTTTCTATTGGAAGTTTTTGGGATATAGCCATTATAATGATCCTGATAAATGAATTTGCCTGGCTCAGAGAAGCTGTCAGTCTTGTCATGTTCATATGCACTTTACAGTGGAGATTCCCCCCCCAAAACTGCAACATTGTTCCATAGGTCAGAGAGGCAGACAGAAAGGTTTAGACAAACCACAACTGTTGCAATCCAAATGCTAGCCTAGCATCATAGGGAAATATTGTCTAGACACTTTTTCCCAGGGCAGATGAAGTTAATACATTGACTGGCTGGACTGTGGGACAGTGGATACGCATTGATAAATCTAATACAACTGTTATCAACCAATCAGCATCCAGGATCCAAAAACCTGTTTTTTAAACATGGATAAAGTAACATTTCGAAAGTGGAGGTCCTTGTCATATACATCCGGTAGTTTTTGTTCTTCTCAGCCTTCTGAGCCCGGGTTTGTTTCTCCATGGAGTTTTTCCTGACCATTTTGCTTCTACTTCTTCTTGCTCTTTGGTGACTAGGCCCGGTTCCTGTAAAAACACTTGATAATAACTGCTGATGTAATAAGTGTACATAAATACATTTGATTGTATTTTATGTACATTTGATTGATTCATAAATACATTTGATTGATTCATAAATACATTTAATTGATTGATGTCTGTGATGTTCTCTCCTCTGCAGGGTTGAGTACACGGAGAAGAGCTGAAGGATAGGAAGACACCTCGGGATATTCTGCATAACCAGAACACGGAGAAAGGGACCAACACACACACACACACACACACACACACACACACACACACACACACACACACACACACACACACACACACACACACACACACACACACACACACACACACACACACACACACACACACACACACACACACGTATAAACAGACATGCATCTCACACTCCCTCCCAACACACCACTCAAACTCGTCACACACACAATGCTCACACACTGCTTGCTCACACAATCACAAAACTCTGCACAACACCCTGCACAAACGCCCGTCATACTTCACATCTAACCGTTAGATACCCGTCTATCAACTTTCAAAGTGGCCTGCATTTAGGTCATATGTGAATGTTGAGTATGGATTTGTGGGAGAACAAACAGATCTTTCACCAAAAACACAAAATCAACTTGCAATATCTACATTTAGTTAATGTGCTATACCCACGGTTCGCTAGCCGTGTATATTGTTTCTGACATAAGTATTGACTTCAGGAACAGTATTTTAAATCTTGCTACTCGCTTACACCCCATCGACTAAAAATTCTGATTCATTTTCCAGGGACTTGTTTTTTCTGGAGAGAGGGCTATGGTTTTCCTGAGTGATCATTTAAGCTTCAAAGCCATCTGTAAGTGTAGTCTGATTATAGCCATTGAGTGTAGCAGAGAAAGTCCTCTCTGAAGACAAATTGAGGGTGAAATTGCTTTTGGTATGCAATCACATTCGACTCGTCAGTAAGAGGCCACAGAACAGATATTGACTCTCATTTTGTCGTGAGTGAATCAAGAAAACTTTGCTACCGCCAGCAGCCTGAGATACACAATGTCCAATCATCTTCAATGGACTCCTCCAATAAGCTTCTGCTTTTTACATCGCTAAATCGATTGGTTCTAGATAGAAGATAGAATACTTATTCTGCTATCATCAGAGGCGTTTAAACAAATGAAGCTTGCCATCATTATCTGCAATCCCCAGATTCTTCGCTAATTTCTTAAAACCATTGAGGTGAAATGTGAGCTTTGGCATATCCATAAAAAACACCTCTCTCTCCCTACCAAACTCTCTGTGTGAAATACACTTGTTAGAGTAAGGATAATTGATTTTAGCCCTGCGATCAGTCATTGGAATGGATGGGAGAACCTCGGATGTTTTAAGCTTTAGCCGGGCTAAGTTTTAACATGGTTGTTTAACTGAATCAGGGGCATCGATACCACATTTTGTTTGTCATGTGCTCAGTAAATAACAGATGTAGTGAAATGTGAAATGTTTACTTTGCACCAGTAATGGTCCTTTTCAAACAATGCAGAGTTAAATTGAGCATTCATCTTTGTGTTGGGGACTGTGACTGCTCTGCCACCGCGTACCTCTGCCCAGGTGGTACCCAGAGACAGATGCCACTCTCTGGGTCCAGCTTCTGGCCTGGGAGAAGAGATAGGGGGAGAAGGGATAGGGGCAGAAGAGATAGGGGGAGACGGGATAGGGGCAGAAGAGATAGGGGGAGAAGAGATAGGGGCAGAAGGGATAGGGGCAGAAGAGATACGGGGAGAAGAGGATGAAACGGTTAGAAGAGGGGAGCAGAGAGAGTTGAAAGAAGGTGAGGAGAGAAGGGAGGGAAGGGTGCATAGAGGTTGAGGAGAGAGGGGAGTACGTATGAGTGGGAGAGAGCAGGAAGGCGTGAGGGGAGGGAATGAGGGGGGAGAGAGGCCCGGAGGCGACAGGGACCGATGGATTCTCACGTCATTCCCAGAGAAGATTAATGAGTAGTCTGGGAGGCTTTTTTCAGATGCCAGCACCCCTCAGCTCATACTTACAAAGCAGCACACTCCACACACATACACATGCGCACACACACACATGCACACATTACCCTGCCAGGCGGGTGGCCAGCTAGTATACTGTATAGGTTTGGCTACTTGCCTGGTGTGAAATAAGAAGATGATACTGTAGCTAGGTAAACACAAGTTTATTTCTCTCCCTCATATTGTGTATCCTGATGAGCTTCGACATCCGTGTCTACAAATTTAGCCAGCGGTTTAGCACCAGTAACAAGGTTTTCCCCACTCTTCTTCGCTGCCATCCCTTCTATTAACTTACATGGAAGACAAGAGAAAAAAAACTTTTTTTCAAGCTCTGTTCTACCTGACTGAAATAGATTTGATTTTGTAGATGTTTTAGACAGGTAAGTAGCGGAGCGAGGGCGGGAGGGAGGCAGGCAGACAGTGGCAGAGAGAGGGAGAAAGAGCGAGAGAGAGAAATGGGGAGGGGAGGGCAGAGAGAGAGAGAGAGAGACAAGAGAGAGAGAGACAAGCACAAAATAAATCCATCAATAGTTATTTGGGGTTTGGGATGGAGATTCTTTACACACCACTTTCACCATCTTCCATCAGGCTCATTTTCACTGTCTGACTGTCTGTCTGACCTGTCTGTCTGACTGTCTGTCTGACCTGTCTGTCTGACCTGCCTGTCGACTGTCCGTCTGACCTGTCTGTCTGACTGTCTGTCTGACCTGCCCGTCTGACTGGCTGACTGTCTGTCTGCCTGCCTGTCTGTCTGTCTGTCTCTCTGACTGTCTGTCTGACCTGCTTTGCAACTGAGCTACTCCAGCACCTGCTAAAGATGGGTATACAATTGCTTTGTCCAAACTAAGATAAAGGGGCATAATTCAAAACTATTCTGTGAATCACGCATTGATATCAATGGGAGATTTGTTCTGAAATTTCAGTTACAGTACCTGCACAAATCTCACCTTTATCTCGTAGTCTTTATTAACTCCAAAACAGGGTGTGGGTAGGGATGATGCCACCCCGACTTGCTGCTTCCTCTATCTCTCCCAAACTGTTGAGACGGTTTTAAAATATATAGCAGAGGCAGACTAGAAAGACATGTCAGTCATCATGACTCCCTCAGATCAGTCAGAACTGTGAATTTGACAGGCCAACTGAATCATTGACCAGCCAAACCTTACTTTGCTACCTGACAACTTTACGGTTTTTACTTTTTAATTACGTTTATAATTTTTAGTTTTTCCCTCACTCAACTTTTTTTTATTCAACTTTTTCACTCCGTACGTTTTATCTGGACATGGTTAGTCAGGACCTCCAACAGCCGAAGCTAAGTAGTAACATTAACATGATGCCTTCTAATTGCAGTCGCTGTACTCATAATATTCAGGAGAACGATCGCCTTACGGCAAAGATAGCTGTGCTGCAAGTCCAGCTTCAAACACAATCGTTAGGCAAAGGATGAAACAGCATCTGTGCCACCAGTAAGTACAGATAGTAGTTTAAATCCCCTCGCACAGTCCCTGCAGCCGGACAATTTTCTCATGGCTTCTAGAAGGAAATGCTGTAGGAATGCTCAACCGGTGTAGGTAGGTTCAGCCGACAAACTTTCAACCGGTTCTCCCCATTAAGCAGCGAGTCGGAGTCAGAGGCCAAGCCTTCTCTGGTCTCTACTCCTCCCGTTACGGGGTCTGAGACGCCGAAGGCTCCCACCATTAGCTCTAACAAATTGAAAACCCTAGTCATTGGCGACTCCATTACCCACAGTATTAGACTTAAAACGAATCATCCAGCAATCATACACTGTTTACCAGGGGGCAGGGCTACCGACGTTAGGGCTAATCTGAAGATGGTGCTGGCTAAAGCTAAATCTGGCGAGTGTAGAGAGTATAGAGATATTGTTATCCACGTCGGCACCAACAATGTTAGGATGAAACAGTCAGAGGTCACCAAGCACCACATAGCTTCAGCGTGTAAATCAGCTAGAAAGATGTGTCGGCATCGAGTAATTGTCTCTGGCCCCCTGCCAGTTAGGGGGAGTGATGAGCTCTACAGCAGAGTCTCACAACTCAATCGCTGGTTGAAAACTGTTTTCTGCCCCTCCCAAAACATAGAATTAGTAGATAATTGGCCCTCTTTCTGGGACTCACCCACAAACAAGACCAAGCCTGGCCTGTTGAGAGGTGACGGACTCCATCCCAGCTGGAGGGGTGCTCTCATCTTATCTACGAACATAGACAGGGCTCTAACTCTCCTAGTTCCACAATGAAATAGGGTGCAGGCCAGGCAGCAGGCTGTTAGCTAGCTTGCCAGCTTAGTGGAGTCTGCCACAAGCACAGTCAGTGTAGTCAGCTCAGCTATCCCCATTGAGACCGTGTCTGTGCCTCGACCTAGGTTGGGCAAAACTAAACATGGCGGTGTTCGCCTTAGCAATCTCACTAGAATAAACGTTCGTTGTAGTGAGGTCCTCTTTTGGTGGGTAGTTCTGTCACGTTCGTTGTAGTGAGGAGACCAAGGCGCAGCGTGATTTGAAGACATTCTTCTTTAATAAATGAAGAACACTAAAACACTAAACAAACTAACAAAATAACAAAACGAACGTGAAGCTAATTACAACGAGTGCTGACATGCAACTACACATAGACATACAAAAATCCCCATAGATAAACAAAAACCTTAGACAAGAAAAAACACACATACCCACCCTCGTCACACCCTGACCTGACCAAAATAATACATAAAACATAGAAAACTAAGTTCAGGGCGTGACTGTAACGATCGTCGTAATATTCTTCCTCCTCCTCGGACGAGGAGAGGCGAGACGGGTCGGACCAATAAACAGAGTGATTAGTGTCCATGATTATTTATTATAACGAAACTGAACACACGACACAAAAGAACACCATGAAACAATCGACAAACAGTCCCGTGTGGCACGAATGCAGACACGCGATACAACCACCCACAAAACACACGTGAAACCCCGGCTGCCTTAGTATGATTCTCAATCAGAGACAAACGATCTACAGCTGCCTCTGACTGAGAATCATACCAGGCCGAACACAAAAACCCCAACATAGAAAAACACACATAGACCAACCCACCCAACTCACGCCCTGACCAACTAAATAAATACAAGAAAAAAGGAAAACAGGTCAGGAACGTGACAGTGACACCATGGAATAAATGTTGTTGATCTTAAAGTTTTTCCTCATAACCCTGGACTATCGGACCACCATTTTATTACGTTTGCAATCGCAACAAATAATCTGCTCAGACCCCAACCAAGGAGCATCAAAAGTTGTGCTATAAATTCTCAGACAACCCAAAGATTCCTTGATGCCCTTCCAGACTCCCTCTGCCTACCCAAGGACGTCAGAGGACAAAAATCAGTTAACCACCTAACTGGGGAACTCAATTTAACCTTGCGCAATACCCTAGATACAGTTGCACCCCTAAAAACTAAAAACATTTGTCATAAGAAACTAGCTCCCTGGTATACAGAAAATACCCGAGCTTTGATGCAAGCTTCCAGAAAATTGGAACCGAAATGGCACCACACCAAACTGGAAGTCTTCTGACTAGCTTGGAAAGACACTACCGTGCAGTATCGAAGAGCCCTCACTGCTGCTTGATCGTCCTATTTTTCCAACTTAATTGAGGAAAATAAGAACAATCCGAAATGTCTTTTTGATACTGTCGCAAAGCTAACTAAAAAAGCAGCATTCCCCAAGAGAGGATGGCTTTCATTTCAGCAGTAATAAATTCATGAACTTCTTTGAGGAAAAGATCATGATCATTAGAAAGCAAATTATGGACTCCCCTTTAAATCTGCGTATTCCTCCAAAGCTCTTGTCCTGAGTCTGCACAACTCTGCCAGGACCTAGGATCAAGGGAGACACTCAAGTGTTTTAGTACTATATCTCTTGACACAATGATGAAAATAATCATGGCCTCTAAACCTTCAAGCTGCATACTAGGTGAATATGTCACTCCATAAACACATTTTTCCAGCAGTTGTGTGGTTAGGCTTTGCGTCCCCAGTGGACGGTGGGCACTTTACACAGTCATTGGCACTTTAAAAATCCCTCCAGCTGTTTAGTAGAACTGGTCCTGGTCAGAAGTGTGTGGTGTTTTTCAGATGTAATAAAAGCTAACTCTAGAGAGCACCAAGACCGCAGTGGCTTACTTCATGGAACTGTAGAAGTCTTCAGGATGGTGTGTGTGTGTGTGTGTGTGTGTGTGTGTGTGTGTGTGTGTGTGTGTGTGTGTGTGTGTGTGTGTGTGTGTGTGTGTGTGTGTGTGTGTGTGTGTGTGTGTGTGTGTGTGTGTGTGTGTGTGTGTGTCTGTCTGTGTGGAGAAACCAACAGTGCAATTTCTAAGTTTAAAGGTATTAGCTGAACAATAGATAAGTAAAGAAATAAAAACAGTAAAAAAGACAGTGAAAAATAACATCAGCGAGGCTATATACAGTAGCGAGGCTATATACAGTAGCTAGGCTATAACAGCAGCTAGGCTATATACAGTAGCTAGGCTACAACAGTAGCGAGGCTATATACAGTAGTGAGGCTATATACAGTAGCGAGGCTATAACAGTAGCGAGGCTATATACAGCAGCTAGGCTATAACAGCAGCTAGGCTATATACAGTAGCTAGGCTATAACAGTAGCGAGGCTATATACAGTAGCGAGGCTATATACAGTAGCGAGGCTATATACAGTAGCGAGGCTATATACAGTAGCAAGGCTATATACAGTAGCGAGGCTATACCAGTAGCGAGGCTATAACAGTAGCGAGGCTATATACAGTAGCTAGACTATAACAGTAGAGAGGCTATATACAGTAGCGAGGCTATATACAGTAGCGAGGCTATATACAGTAGCGAGGCTATATACAGTAGCGAGGCTATATATATACAGTAGCTAGGCTATATATATACAGTAGCTAGGCTATAACAGTAGATAGGCTATATACAGTAGCTAGGCTACAACAGTAGAGGCTATATACAGTAGCTAGGCTACAACAGTAGAGGCTATATACAGTAGCTAGGCTACAACAGTAGCAAGGCTATATACAGTAGAGAGGCTATAACAGTAGAGAGGCTATAACAGTAGAGAGGCTATATACAGTAGAGAGGCTATAACAGTAGAGAGGCTATATACAGTAGCGAGGCTATATACAGTAGCTATGCTATAACAGTAGAGAGGCTATAACAGTAGAGGCTGTATACAGTAGCGAGGCTATTAACAGTAGAGAGGCTATTAACAGTAGAGAGGCTATAACAGTAGAGAGGCTATAACAGTAGAGAGGCTATAACAGTAGAGAGGCTATATACAGTAGAGAGGCTATATACAGTAGCTATGCTATAACAGTAGAGAGGCCATAACAGTAGAGAGGCTATATACAGGCACCGATTGGTCGGGCTGATTGAGGTAGTATGTACATGTAGATATGGTTATGTATGTACATGTAGGTATGGTTATGTATGTACATGTACATGTAGGTATGGTTAAAGTGACTATGCAATATGATAAACAGGGACTAATCAGAGACTAATCATAAATATCAGAGACCAATCAGAGACTAATCATAAATTGCACTTTATTTTACAATCTACTACAATTTATCTGATATTTACCTTGCAATCTACTACACCTTATCTGATCTTTACCTTACAATCTACTACAACTTATCTGATATTTACCTCATATCACATACAATAACTACAGTTTGTGTTCTTCGTGAAACACTGAAACAAGCACTAGCTGTGTTAAAAAGTAAAAAAGACAGTGAAAAATAACATCAGAGAGGCTATATACAGTAGAGAGGCTATATACAGTAAAACACTTCATGAAACACTGAAACAAGCACTAGCTGTGTTTTAGATGATGTAGAAGTAGCAGTATCCTTACCACTTAAATAATGAGTAATACTAGGTAAATACCACTGAAACATAACAGCAAAATAGAATATTATCAAATGATCTATCATGTTACCTCAGTCTCTGGCTGCCTTATGTGATTCTCTGTAAAGGTGTTCTCTAGTACGAAGGTACCAAGTGCACTATCTTTAAAAGCAGCCTTTGAACTCAGACTGGGTGGTGCTTTGAACTAGATAAAGGAATGGTAGAGTATTACTTCCCAGTTATCCGGTGTAAACATATAGATCAGTGTTCCGTCAATCCTGGTTCTGGGGACCCAAATGGGCGGACATTTGAGTTTTTGCCCTAGCACTAACACACTTCAAATCAAATCAATTGAAAACAATTAAACTAATCAGCTCAAAAAGAATTTGATTACTTACAAATCATTTACATTTGACATTTTAGTAATTTTAGCGGACGCTAATATCCAGAGCATCTTACCTAGATAGTGGATACGTACTGGTCCCCTGTGAGAACTGGTCTTGTGTAAGTGATAGTACAAATTTCATTGATATTAATACATGTATTGTGTAACGGTTCTCCTCCTCCTCTACAACCGAAGAGGAGGAGTAGTGATTGAACCAAGGCGCAGCGGGTTGTGAATACATAATTTATTTAAAGAAAAGACGAAAACACGAACTTCACTGTAAACTAACAAAACAACAAACGGAGTAGACAGACCTGGACGACGAACTTACATAAAACACGAAGAACGCACGAACAGGGAAAAATAGACTACACAAAATGACGATGTACAAAACAAACCGAACAGTCCCGTATGGTGCGACAAACACTGACACAGGAGACAACCACCCACAAAGAACACTGTGAAACAACCTACCTAAATATGACTCTCAATTAGAGGAACGCCAAACACCTGCCTCTAATTGAGAGCCATACCAGGCAACCCTTAAACCAACATAGAAACAGACAACATAGAATGCCCACCCAAACTCACGTCCTGACCAACTAACACATACAACAAACTAACAGAAATAGGTCAGGAACGTGACATATTGTCTGTGAATTTGGGGAAATAATAATGTGTGGGAAAAATCTATAATATTTTCATGCTGGCATTAAATGAGGACAGTGGAGTGTTTTTATTCTACGTGGGTGAAGAAAACTTTTTAAACATTATACTATTTTATAGAAATACTGTATTTTCGAACTGATGTTCATCTATGAAAAAATAAACTAATTTCAAGTCCTTTAAATATTTGACCTCTTTTCAAGGACAACCAATATTGCATGAAGCCTTATTTTGTCAATGATACTAACATCCTTAGCCTGCTAAGACTGTCTGCTTCCCCTTTGCTCTCAATGGACAAAATGTTCTCTACGCAGAGCTGAAAATAACATAAAAGCCACACAGGTATACTTTTGGAATGAATCAAATGTTATATACAAGCCTCCCACTCACCCAGTCAGACACATGCTTTAAAAACAGAAACACACAGATGTGTGTACGTGTGTGAGTGTGTGTGAGTGTGTGTGTGTGTGTGTGTGTGTGTGTGTGTGTGTGTGTGTGTGTGTGTGTGTGTGTGTGTGTGTGTGTGTGTGTGTGTGTGTGTGTGTGTGTGTGTGTGTGTGTGTGTGTGTGTGTGTGTGTGTGTGTATGTGTGCATGTGTGTGTGTGTGCGAGCACGTGCCTGTGCATGTCTGTGTCTGTGTGCGAGCATGTGATTGTGAGGAGGTGTGTGTATGGATTGTGTGTGGTGAATGCACACTGAGGGTGTGTGTGCTGCCTAGAAACTGACAGGCTGTCTAGGTAGAGAAGTGTTGAGGAGAGTGGCAGTAAGAGAGAGATGGTTACCGACAGGCCCATCACCTCCAGGTCAGTGGAATGGCTACATGGTGTCAACTCTGTGACAGAGAGAGACATCACCATCCATTCAACCCCCCAGGGGAGCAGAGATCAGAAGACGGAAAAGGATAACAGGCCACCCACCTTCCTCCTCCTCTCCTCTCCCAACCCCCCCACATCTTTCCTCCAAGGGGGAGAGGAACACCAGACCACTCCTCACCCACAGTCACCAGTCCCCTCCTCACCCACAGTCACCAGACCCCTCCTCACCCACAGTCACTAGACCCCTCCTCACCAGTCACCAGAACCCTCCTCACCATTCACTAGACCCCTCCTCACCAGTCACTAGACCCCTCCTCACCAGTCACCAGACCCCTCCTCACCAGTCATTAGACCCCTCCTCACCATTCACTAGACCCCTCCTCACCAGTCACCAGACCCCTCCTCACCAGTCACTAGACCCCTCCTCACCAGTCACTAGACCCCTCCTCACCAGTCACCAGACCCCTCCTCACCAGTCATTAGACCCCTCTTCACCATTCACTAGACCCCTCCTCACCAGTCACTAGACTCCTCCTCACCAGTCACCAGACCCCTCCTCACCAGTCATTAGACCCCTCCTCACCAGTCACCAGACCCCTCCTCACCAGTCACTAGACCCCTCCTCACCAGTCACTAGACCCCTCCTCACCAGTCATTAGACCCCTCCTCACCAGTCACCAGACCCCTCCTCACCAGTCATTAGACCCCTCCTCACCAGTCACTAGACCCCTCCTCACCAGTCACCAGACCCCTCCTCACCAGTCACTAGACCTCTCCTCACCAGTCACCAGACCCCTCCTCACCAGTCACTAGACCCCTCCTCACCAGTCACCAGACCCCTCCTCACCAGTCACTAGACCCCTCCTCACCAGTCACTAGACCCCTCCTCACCAGTCACTAGACCACTCCTCACTAGACCCCTCCTCACCAGTCATCAGACCCCTCCTCACCAGTTACCAGACCCCTCCTCACCAGTCACCAGACCCCTCCTCACCAGTCACCAGACCCCTCCTTACTAGACCCCTCCTCACCAGTCACCAAACCCCTCCTCACCAGTCACTAGACCCCTCCTCACCAGTCACTAGACCCCTCCTCACCAGTCACTAGACCCCTCCTCACCAGTCACTAGACCCCTCCTCACCAGTCATTAGACCCCTCCTCACCAGTCACTAGACCCCTCCTCACCAGTCACCAGACCCCTCCTCACCAGTCACTAGACTCCTCCTCACCAGTCACCAGACCCCTCCTCACCAGTCACTAGACCCCTCCTCACCAGTCACCAGACCCCTCCTCACCAGTCACTAGACCCCTCCTCACCAGTCACCAGACCCCTCCTCACCAGTCACTAGACCCCTCCTCACCAGTCACCAGACCCCTCCTCCCTCCTCCCCAGTCACCAGACCCCTCCTCACCAGTCATCAGACCCTGTCCCATGATGCTACTACAGTCATAACAAAGAGGTGCATAAATATTACTAACAGTCTTGGTTGGGAGTTATAATTCTCATCAGCTCTCTCTACTTCATGAATACCAATATATCCCTGTTGCTCTGTTTCCTCAATCCATTCCCCAACTATCATATTGACTCCACCTTCTAGCGTATTACCCTCACTTTCAGCTCTCTCTCTTTTTCTCCCTCTTCCTCTCTCTCTGTTTGCAGGGATATAGGGCTTATGCAGCTATGCTGTGTAGTGAGCAAACGTTATTTTGCTCACGTTATTATCATTTTCTGTCAGTCCGTCATCCCCCTCTCCCTCTCTCCCCCTCTCCCACCCTCCCCCTCTCCCTCTCCCCCCATCTCCCACCCTCTCCCTCTCCCACGCTCCCTCTCTCCCCCTATCCCCCTCTCCCCATCTTCCAACCCCCCCCCCCCCCTCTCTCTCCCTCCCTCTCTCCCTCTCATCTTTTCTACCTCTGGTGCCAGAAAGCTGGGTATGGGTCTCCACTGTGTTAGAATGCTAATGAGGTCTTGACATTGCGAATCGGTATTGAGAAGCCAATAGTGAATTATTAACGAGGAGATTATTATTTGGAATATTTGGGACAGTGTGAGTGAGGGAGGGTGGACATAATGCTTCTCTCATTATTCTTTATCCCATCCTAAGAAATCATTATCCGTCTTACATGGCCTCTCCCTGATGCACCTTTACTGATGTGTTCCCTGCTTGTTACTGCAGATTAGTTTCTATTCTTCACGTATCCTTCTCTCTTTTTCTGAACTAATCTCCTCCCTCTCGTCACACGGCATGACAGATTGGCGGTGCCTGAACATTGTCTGCTAGTCAGACTAATGACGTCGTCCAGCAGGCCCCAGGGGGATTTCAGTCTGTTTTTAAACCCAAATAATAGTAGCAGAAAAAATACCTCAGAACGAACGTCTGGAGGGCATTAATTGGATAACAAGATAAATCTATGTTTTTCTCTTCCTGCCCTGATTAGCTGACACGGTTTTCATATTACCTGTCTATCGTGTTGAGGAGCAGTAGTGAGACTGTGGAGGGACATGGAGGAGGGAGATTTTCATAGCTTCTCTGCCAGAGGCTTCCCCCTCTCCTGGGGTGGATCACACTAGCCTCTCCCCATTTCTTCTCCACCATCTGATTTCGCACTGACTGGACAGATAAAAGACACTTCCTGGTAGCCATCCTCATTTCATTTACCTAGCTTTTGTTTACAGATCAGTGCAGATGAAGGAGAGGAAGCCAGTTTGGACTACTGAGAGGCATCCAAGAGAGGAGGAGGCCCATAGTTGAGCTCTTTGGACCCTAACGAGTCTGCTGGTTCTGTCGGCGAGACAGGACCGGGACCCTGCAGCAGTGAAGGGGTAAATAAATTAGCAGAGGTAGTACAGGAGAGGTAGGAGCAGGACAGTGAGGTAATTCATTGGTAGCTCTGCAGACCTGAGCTGTAAGACACGTCAGGTGCTCTCCTCTTCCTTTGTTTTCCTTTGTATTGATTGGATCCCAGGAGACGTTGTTTCCACGTCATTTCAACCCCCCCAAAAATCTATGTGATGACGTTAAATAAACGTGGGAAACTAATTGGATTTGCGAAAAGGTATCAACGTGAGGGCATTTCCTATTTTTTGTTTAAACGACTTGTTGAATTCACATTAGTTGACAACTCAACCAAACGTAAATCAAAACTAGACGGTGAACTGATGTCTGTGTCCAGTGGGATGGCTTTGTCTGTGACGGTGAACTGACGTCTGTGTCTAGTGGGATGGCTGTGTCTGTGACGGTGAACTGACGTCTGTGTCCAGTGGGATGGCTGTGTCTGTGACGGTGAACTGACGTCTGTGTCCAGTGGGATGGCTGTGTCTGTGACGGTGAACTGACGTCTATGTCCAGTGGGATGGCTGTGTCTGTGACGGTGAACTGACGTCTGTGTCCAGTGGGATGGCTGTGTCTGTGACGGTGAACTGACGTCTGTGTCCAGTGGGATGGCTGTGTCTGTTTGGATACGATGAAAGACATAGTCACCCCTCAGGGTATAGGGAACCACAGGCTTACGTTCTGTCAACACACATCCCAGCTATTTCTTTGCTTCAGTTTCTGGTGCAGAGAGTTAATTTAAACTACTAGGATGAAACTCTTTAGAGATGATTTGATTGGTAACTATTTGAATTACTCTGCATGCTTTGATTGTCAAGAAAGAGATGGAAAACCCGAGACGTCCACATCCAAGTGAACTGGAATGCACCACAGAAGGCAGTGCTGGTCCAGTGATATCATTTCACTGTTCAGTGTTCATTCACTGGCCATGCTGCTCTTTGTATTAAAATAACAAAGTTTGGGCAGACTTCCTTAGCTTTCTGTTTAACTTTAAGTACACACTCACAAGTATGCACAAACATAAGGACAAAGACACTTGAAAGCCTGCACGCACACACAGCCCACTGGGCACAGACATCAATTTAACATCTATTCCACATTGGTTCAATTTCATTGAAATGACATGGAAACAACATTGATTCAATCAGTGTGTGCCCAGTGGGAGGGATCAGGGCACCCGTTCTGAAAGCAGAGGAAACAGAACAGAGTGTTTGTGCCTATTTCTCTATTTATAGGCTGGCAGCTAAAAGACACGTCTTGGTTCTGCTCCAGGCTTCTTCCTGCTGTCAAAAATCTGTATTTTCAAGTCGGGACTTGAAAATACCATCTCCATCTACCCACCCTCGTTTCTCTGTCTGTCTGTCTGTCTGTCTGTCTGTCTGTCTGTCTGTCTGTCTGTCTGTCTGGCTCTGTTTCTGTCTGTCTCTCTGTCTCTCTCTCTCTCTCTCTCTCTCTCTGTTTCCTCTATCCCTCGGATTACGCCTACACATCCTCCCCTCCCTACTTTCGTTTCTTTCTAAAATTACCAAAAATGCTGTGTTATCTCCGTTTGTTTGTGTATTTGCATCGACTAGTAGGTGTTTGTTCAGACAGGTTTCTCAAGAGCAATTGAAATCTGACATCTGTCCAGGTACCCAGGATGCCAGGAGATGCCTCCAAAACCAGCTACTAGGGGCAACAGTGAGCGCTATTACCATCAAGTAGGCTTGTTTTTTTTAGGGTGTTGTGGACATGGATGGGCGGAAGCCACAAGATCCGCCTCCGAGGGTTGCGTGTTCAATCCCACTGCTAGTCACTTGTTTTTTTATTGTTTTGACTCAAACCTTAACCCTTAACCCTTTGGAATTAATTCCTAAACTTAACCAGCCGCGAGAAGCCGGCGACAGCAGCGGTGCACTTTTGGGTGCAGCTGCAACAGGAGGAGACACCCAGGGTGTCAAAAACATCTCAGAATTTGACATTGGGTGCAACTACAATTATTGTGTGAGCTGTTTGTTAGTGTGTTTTTGCAGCCCTGACAAACAGTCATCTCCACAGCAATATACCCCTGGTCAAAATGCTTTATGCCAATATACAGTCATGTCCACAGCAACATACCGCTAGGCAAAATGGTGTATGCCAATAATATCTGTGATGTGTATGATGTAGCCACCCTTTGCCTTGATGACAGATTGGCACACTTGGCATTCTCTCAACCTGGAATTTCCTGGAATTAAAGGATTTAATTGCATCAAGAGTTCCTCCTCTGTAATTTGGCCTTCAGTCTTTCTGTACAGATGTTAACTTTACATTATTCATAGAAAAAAAAATCCTTATAATGTATAAGGATCTTCGGTCAGTGGATATGTAGGAGACTGAAATGAAAACATAAGCTTAAAGTACTTTGCTTCCTCTTTCAAAATGTTGTTTGGTGAATCATGGGTGACTCCGTCATTTGTAACAAGTTTCAGGAAACAATTTGTGGTAGCATTTCTATGTTGAAATATTATTTATTTATTTTAGCATTTTTCCCCATATTCCATCCAGTTCCATAATAATCTTTTTTGAAAAAGCTCCTCCATTTCTTTTAGTTTTTCCTCTAACGTATTCTGTGCCTCTATGGTACAGTTTTTATTGCTATCTATCTGTACTGTTAGTCCCTCTATTTCCTTTCTTAATATGAATGATTTTGACTTAAATTGCTTTTGTTTTAAAGATGAGTATTGAATTGCATGGCCTCTACAGGCACATTTATAAGTGTCTCATACAATAAGGCAATCTGCTGTACCTCCACTAGCGTTCAAAAGTTTGGGGTCACTTATAAATGTCCTTGTTTTGAAAGAAAGGTACATTTTTTGTCCATTAGAATAACATCAAATTGATCAGAAATACAGTGTAGACATTGTTAATGTTGTAAATGACTATTGTAGCTGGAAACGACTGATTTTTTAATGGAATATTTACATAGGCGTACAGAGGCCCATTATCAGCAATCATCACTCCTGTGTTCCAATGGCACATTGTGTTAGTTAAAACTTCTTACGGCTGAGATCCCGTTAACGGGATCGATATGACAACAGCCAGTGAAAGTGCAGGGCGCCAAATTCAAAACAACAGAAATCTCATTATTAAAATTCCATTTTACACCATTTTAAAGATAAACTTGTTGTTAATCCCACCACAGTGTCCGATTTCAAAAAGACTTTACGACGAAAGCACACCAAACGATTATGTTAGGTCTGCACCTAGTCACAGAAAAACCCAGCCATTTTTCCAGCCAAAGAGAGGAGTCACAAAAAGCAGAAATAGAGATAAAATTGATCACTAACCTTTGATGATCTTCATCAGATGACACTCATAGGACTTCATGTTACACAATACATGTATGTTTTGTTCGATAAAGTTCATATTTATATCCAAAAATCTTAGTTTACATTGGCGCGTATGTTCAGTAATGTTTTGCCTCCAAAACATCCAGTGATTTTGCAGAGAGCCAAATCAATTTACAGAAATACTCATAATAAAAATTGATAAAAGATACAAGTATTAAACATGGAACTTCAGATAAACTTCTCCTCAATGCAACCGCTGTGTCAGATTTCAAAAAGCTTTACGGAAAAAGCGTACCATGCTATAATCTGAGTACAGCCCTCAGAGCCCAAATAAACCATAAAGATATCCGTCATGTTTTGGCGTCAACAGAAGTCAGAAATAGCATTATAAATATTCACTTACCTTTGATGATCTTCATCAGAATGCACTCCCAGGAATCCCAGTTCCACAATAAATGTTTGTTTTGTTCGATATAGTCCATAATTTATGTCCAAATCCCTTCATTTTGTTTTCGCGTTCAGTCCAGTAATCCAAATTCATGACGCGCAGGTCAGACGAAAAGTCAAACAATTCCATTACATTTCGTAGAAACATGTCAAACGATGTATAGAATCAATCTTTAGGATGTTTTTAACATAAATCTTCAATATTGTTTCAACCAGAGAATTCCTTTGTCTTCAGAAATGCAATGGAAAGCATGTTCAGCTCATGCCAGACATCTGACTCAAAGAGCTTTCCTTCCCTCATTCTTCACAGTAGAAGCATCAAACAATGTTCTAAAGACTGTTGACATCTAGTGGAAGCCTTAGGAAGTGCAATATGACCAATATCCCACTGTATATTGGATAGGCAAACCTACAAACCTCAGATTTCCCACTTCCTGGTTGGATTTCTTTCTCAGGTTTTTGCCTGCCATATGAGTTCTGTTATACTCACAGACATCATTAAAACAGTTTTAGAAACTTCAGAGTGTTTTCTATCCAAATCTACTAATAATATGCATATCTTAGCCTTTGAGCCTGAGTAGCAGGCAGTTTATTCTGGGCACCTTTTCATCCAAGCTACTCAATACTGCCACCAACCCATAATAAGTTAATCCAAGTTTATAATTTTAAAAGGCTAATTGATCATTAGAAAACGCTTTTGCAATTATGTTAGCACAGCTGAAAACTGTTGTTCTGATTAAAGAACCAATAAAACTGGCCTTCTTTCGACTAGCTGAGTATCTGGAGCATCAGCATTTGTGAGTTCAATTACAGGTTCAAAATGGCCAGAAACAAAGAACTTTCTTCTGAAACTCGTCCGTCTATTCTTGTTTTGAGATATAAAGGCTATTCCATGTGAGAAATTTCCAAGAAACTAAAGATCCCGTACAACGCTGTGTACTACTCCCTTCACAGAACAGCGCAAACTGGCCCTAACCAGAATAGAAAGAGGAGTGTAAGGCCCCGGTGCACAACTGAGCAAGAGGACAAGTACATTAGAGTGTTTAGTTTGAGAAACAGATGCTTCACAAGTCCTCAACTGGCAGCTTCATTAAATAGTACACACAAAACACCAGTTTCATAGTTAACAGTGAAGAGGCGACTCCAGGATGCTGGCCTTCTAGGCTCAGCCAACTCATTTTGTCAGAGGTGAGGCAGAAGCTGGACAAAAGTCAATTATCCCCACTTGCCTTGTGGTAAAAAAAAACAAGGAAAAATTGGGTTGAAATGTCCATTTGCCTCTGCATCCTCCCCTCTGCCGGTGTGGGTGCCAAAGGGATGGCATTAACACACATTTGTTCTTAACACATGAGTGAGTTTAATTGGGCAGCTGTTTCGCTGGGGTCTGTCAATAGCAAGCCTGAGAGAGAGCTGGAGCCCAGAGTCTATGAGTGCATCCCAAATGACACCCTATTTTGTTTTTAGTGCACTACTTTTGACCAGATGCCTATGGTCTCTAGGCCTCTGGTCAAAAGAAGTGCACTTTATTTCAGGATTGGGTGCCATTTGGGACCCTTACTATCTTATTCTGCTGGGTAAATTGGCTCCTCTGCCTGTTTCAATTACCATCAATAAAACCCGTGGAGAATAAACTTGTAAAGACGAATCAAAAGACGAGCGCTAGAGGAAGTGGTTAATGCCATTTCCTGGTGTTAGAGGCAGCTGAATAAACTATGTTTGGGGACAAAGTGGAATGTTTCGTGCAGTTATGGGTCAAGGCCAAACGAAGTTAGACAAACAAAGTTTAATTCCTTGGGGTAAGGAATCCACCAGAATGTACTGTAGATCCTCAAGTGATGCACACTCAAATACATCCCATGTACAATAGACAACTAAAATATTGGAATATACAGTATCCACGTCCAATTTCCACAGTACATATTTTTATTTGGTGATCAACATACATCATAAGCCAGAATGTTATCCTGCAGATTGTGCTCTTACTGTCATTGAACAAGTTTAGTCAGTCTCCTCCACCTCCACACCATCTGGTTTCTCTCTTCAGCCACTCTTAGTCCCCTAACAATGGGAGCCGGCCGTTATAGTCTCACAGAAATATATGTGTCCCAAATGACACCCTATTCCCTATATAGTGCACTACTTTTGACCAGGACCCATAGTCAAAAGCAATGAACTATTGTGGGAATAGGGTGCCATTTGCGATGCACAAACAAAGTCTGCCTCTGCGTTATTGCAGCTGTCAAAAAACAGAACGACTCAGTCCTAGCTATATGAATAAAGTTTATTTATTTATTTAGAGACTCTTAGGAATTTTACTGATGCTTTTTTAATTTGTGCACTTTCAGAGGTATAGGAGGACTTTCACAGAGCTATAGGAGGACAAACGGTGCAGGGGAAAGAGAGAGGGAAACTGAACAGTGAGATCGTTTATTACACCCTCCAGCAGTCTGTCCTTGTTCAGAGCTGAATATAATGAATTTAACACCACTATAATGAGGCTTTAATATCAACATTGTCATGCAACACTGTCGTTCATTTGTTGACGTCTATGGTAGAGATTATATATTTTTATAGTTCTAGCTTACTGCACAGTTTTCCTTCTGTTATTTGTAACTTGACAACATCCTGCTTTGTTTCCCCTCAGCAAGTGTCTAGGCTACTCCTTATAATTGTATCCCCAGGTGCCTTATGGCAACACGAACTGAATATATCACGTCGTTTTACAAAGTAGCTGAGCTTGGCAGTCTACCGTACCTGGCCATTGATGGTTGCTGAAATGATGCATGAATGTGTCTCTCCCTAGAAATCGCATCTGCCGTTTCTCCTGCCGTCTCTCTCTCTCTCACATGTTTGCACGCACGCACACACACACACACGATCATGCACGAACACACGCAAAGGATTGATTTCATTTTAGCATCATGGAAAAATAAAAATAAATGAAATGAGAGACAGGCTTTTCTCAATGAAAGTCGCCTCTGAGTGCAACCAACAGCCTTCATAACAATATTGGGTAACACTTTACTTGGATAGTCCATCTGTAGATGCTCAACAGATAGTTTGTTGATAGTACAGTGATAGTATAGTGAACTCAATCCTTACCCTATCCCTTATTCTAAACCTAACCCCTAACTGTAACCTTAGCAAGCAGGTGCTTATCAACAGATAGTTTGTTGATAGTAGGACCATCTGTAGAGCATCTGGACTATCTAGACTCTCCAAATAAAGTATGACACACTAATGTTATCTCTTTAGCAGCTTAGCATACAAGCCGTATCTAGAGCACTAAGATAGCATCCTCAGAGGGCGCCTCACCTCGAGCTCCGATAAAACATTGCAGGTTTCTACTTTTTTTTGTGTTTTTGTAGTGTTTTCCCCCAAAAATCTTAAATCAGTTTGTTTCGTGTTATACTACAAACACCTGGGTATAACTTTTGGAATACAAATCGCTGTTTCCCCCCCCTCCTACCCGACCTCCCTGATCTCCCCAAATTCTCAGCAGAAAAAAAACCTGTTTTTGCTTTGTCACTTTGGGGTATTCTGCGTAGATTGATGAGGATACTTTTAGAATAAGGCTGTGATGTAAAAAGCCCAGGGGTCTGAATACTTTCTGAATGCAGTATAGAACCAGTGGGTTTGACAGTTTTTCATGTGGACTGTTACATGCCTTTTCGACACTGTGTAAGGCCCTCTACCATCCTCCTTTCGGAAATCTGACCATGACTCCATCTTGCTTCTTCCCGCCTCCAAACAGACTCAAGAGGAAAGTTCTAGTGATCAGGTCTGTACAGCGTTGGACTGACCAACCAGAATTCATGCTTCAAGATGTTTTGATCACGTGGATTGGAATATGTTCCGGGTTGCCTCTGGAGATAATGTTTGATGCTATACTACAATCACCCAGGTAGAACTTTGGAATAGAAAACGCTGTGTACTCACCATCCACCCGACCTCCCCGAACTCCCAGCAGAACAATGGACTAGCTTCTTCTGTGAGGATTGAGCTGCTTGGGAGTCCTAACGGAGAGTAAGAAGTGAAAATTCCAACGGAGAGACAGACTTAGTGAGATTAATAGGCTGGAGGCAGCGTTCATCGTTGCGGGGGACTTATTTATTAAGTTAAGTTAAGTTAAGTTATTTGAGAATCGTGCTCCCAAATTATTAATTATTAAATTATTAACAACACATCGACTGTCTAACTCGCAGAAATTCTACTCTTGACCACTGCTACACGCCTTTTCGACATGGGTTTAAGGACCTCTCCCATCCTCCTTTTGTAAAATCTGACCATGACTCCATCTTGCTTCTTCCCGCCTACAAACAAAGACTCAAGAGGCAAGTTCTGGTGATAAGGTCTGTACAGCGTTGGTCCGACCAACCAGAATTCACGCTCCAAGACTGTTTTGATCACGTGGACTGTGTCATGGAAATTCAGTACTGAGACACTTGGTCATTTCTTCAAACAATCATCTTATTTAATATCGATTAATGTGCAAACATCCGAAGATGTGTGCAAACATCGGAAGATTATCTAAGGTAAGCGATTCATTTTATTGCTTTTCTGACTTTCGTGACCATGCTAACCAAGCTAATATAAGGCTAACTGTTGGCATTGATTGCTACACTCACAAAAGCTTGGATTTCTTTCGTTGTAAAGTATATTTTCAAAATCTGACACGATAGGTGGATTAACAACAAGCTAAGCTGTGTTTTGGTATATTTCACTTGTGATTGCATGATTATAAATATTTTTTGTAATATTTTTGCATTTGGCGCCCTGCAATTCTAGCGGTTGTTTAGGAAAGTGATCCCGTAAAAGGGATCCGTAGCGCAGAGAAGTTAAGCATTAATTGCTAACTATTAATTTCAAACAAATCAGGTAAATATGTACTTTTTTATCACAACTGGAATATGTTCCGGGTTGCCTCTGGAGATAATGTCAATGAATATGCCGACTCAGTCACCGGATTCATCAAAAAATGCTCAGATGACGTGATAACTATAGTACTCAAATCAAAAACTATGGATTGATAGCAGCCTTGTACGAAAACCTCACCAATGCCAGCCTACCAGATGACCTAAACACCTTTTTTCAAGATTCGAGTACAATGACCTTGAGCTGCTGAGGAGAGCCCCCGATGACAACGTGGGCTACTCACTCACAGTCTCCACTGAGGACATATGTAGGTCATTCAAACATGTTAACCCTTGCAAGGCTGCCGGTCCAGATGGCATCTCTAGCCGTGCCCTCAGAGCATATGCAGACCAGCTGGCTGTTGTGTTCTCTGACATTTTCAATATCTCCCTAGCCCATGCCTTTGTACCCACCTGCTTCAAGATGTCCACTATCATCCCTGTGCCCAAGAAAAGGAAAGTAACTGAATTGAATGACTAGCGACCAGTAGCAATCACTTCCGTCATCATGAAGTGCTTCGAGAGGCTAGTCAAAGACTATATCACCTCCTCCATCCCCGTCATACTCGACCCTCTCCAATTTGCCTACCGCCCTGACAGATCCATGGATGACGCAATCATCATTGCACTGCACACTGCCCTTTCCCACCTGGACAAAAGGAATGCATATGTGAGGATACTGTTCATTGTCTACAGCTCGGCTTTCAATACCATAGTGCCCTATAAGCTCATTACAAAGATAACTGCCGTCCTCAATATGAAACAGGATCCCCAACTTCCTGACAGGCCCCACAAGGGTGCGTCCTCAGTCCCCTCCTGTATTCTCTGTATGCCCACGACTGCGTGGCCTCATACAGTTCCAACTCTATCATCAAGCTCGCCGATGACACGACAGTAGTAGGCCTGATCACCAACAATGACGAGACAGTCTACAGGGAGGAGGTTGCAAAACAAAGGAGCTGATTGTGGACTTCAGGAGGAACCAGGCTGGACACTCACCCATCCTCATCAACAGGGTCTCCGTGGAGATGGTCAATAACTTCAAATTCCTCGGCGTACACATCTCAGAGCAGCTGAAATGGTCTAACCACACGTACACCGTAGTGAAGAAGGCACAAGAGCGACTCTCCAACCTCAGGATGCTGATGAAATGTGTCCTGTCCCTAAGGCCCTTCATAGTGTTCTACAGGAGCACCATCGAGAGCATACTGTCAGGCTGCATCACAGCCTGGTAAGGCAACTCCACCGCTGGGTATTTAAACTTTCCAAGCATCACTGCTCAGCTTGTAGGTCTCTTAGCACAAAGTAGGATAGATGTGAAAATATACAACAACAACAAAAAACGCAACACGCAACATTCTAATATTTTACTCAGTTACATATAA
Source organism: Salvelinus fontinalis (assembly GCF_029448725.1). Lineage (NCBI taxonomy): Eukaryota > Metazoa > Chordata > Actinopteri > Salmoniformes > Salmonidae > Salvelinus > Salvelinus fontinalis. The sequence goes on from NC_074692.1 coordinate 37,209,944, forward strand.
GGAAATCAGTCAATTTAAATAAATTGATTAGGCCCTAATCTACAGATTTCACATGACTGGGAATACATATATGCATCTGTTGGTCCACAGATACCTTAAAAAAAAGGTAGGGACGTGGATCAGAAAACCAGTCAGTATCTGGTGTGACCACCATTTACCTCATGCAGAATGACACATCTCCTTCGCATAGAGTTGATCAGGTTGTGGATTTTGGTCTGTGAAATGTTGTCCCACTCCTCTACAATGGATGAGCGAAGTTGCTGAATATTGGCGAGAACTGGAACATGCTGTCGTACACGCCAATCCAGAGCATCCCAAACATGCTAAATGGGTGACATATCTGGTATGAGTATGCAGGTCAAGGAAGAACTGGGACATTTTCAGCTTCCTAGAAATTGGGTACAGATCTTTGCGACATGAGGCTATGCATTATCATACTGAATCATGAGGTGATGGCGGCGGATGAATGGCACAACAATGGTCCTCAGGTTCTCATCACGGTACTGTATCTCAATAAAATGCAACTGTGTTCGTTGTCCATAGCTTTTGTCTGCCCATACCATAACCCCACCGTCATCATGGCACACTCTGTTTTTACAAATATCAACTAATGTAAATATGCATGTGACAAACACTAACAGAGTTTTCCTCTTTGTGAAGCTCCACAGTGTGAAAAGGCAGATGTTGTGATGGGGTAATATTTGATATGTATATTATTTATACCTCACATGCGACCCATAATCAGACTAAATAATGTGTACTTTAACAACATCTATTAAAATGTTTATCTGACTCCATAAAGATGATTTAGTAATTGTGATGATCCTCCCACTCTGTCTGCCAAATTCTTTCTCTTTGCTCTTGTTTTCCCTAATAGGATGTCGGTGGGCGGAGCCGGGAGTGTAGTCAGCGACATGGTACACACCTGGACCCGGGTGTGTCCCGGGATAAATACTCCTCTTCCCCAAGGAGACTCTCTCTATGTAGACATGCTGTTGGATTTTGGTTGTGGCATTTTTGTGGCTGTTTTATTTGTTTACTTTGACACCTTTCAACACCCCTCATTATCACATTTATGCACGCAACCACTCACACTACTGATTACTGACACCATTGTTAATTGTATTTAGGTTATTTCAGTTAATAATTTTTTTGTTTGTTATTCCTTATCTCTACGTTGTCTCCCTTTTTGTTATGGACTTCGAGCTGGTTCGTGACATAATATACAAAAGATTATAGTTGAGATACAAGAATAGAAAGTTCCAGAAAGGTCTAAGAATTGTCTATATCAACGGCAAATATATTTAATATACAAGGCATGAAGCTTAAGTTACAAAGCATTAACATGAATGAAATTGTATTTTTGTGTCAAATCGCCAGTTGGTAACCCATCCCTTGTGGGATTATTTGACACATTAACAAACATTACCATAATTCACTGTGATAGTTCTTCTTCTGGTGTTCTCTGCAGTGCGCATTGCATAAAAAAAATTGTGGAAAAAACAAAGATAAAAATCAATTCAATTAGTATTAAAAGGCATGATCAGAGAGAGAGCGAGTTAGAAAAGTCATAGCCTAAAAGGCCATGCCCCAAGAGTCCCTGGGGTGGAGAGAAAAAGGTCAGGAACAAACAGTGTTGCCAACTAATTTTCAAGGAAAGTTGCAATTGGTTGCTCCATTTGTAGCTAGAAGTCGCTAGAAAACTTCATAACGTTAATTTGTGCATGTGCATAAAAATGTTCCTCAGTCTCTCATGCAATGACAAATTATCCGAAGCAAAACTAAATAGAATGTTTGAAGTTCAACAAAAATATATATATTTATGCCTTGTAGAGCTGTGGTGTCATTTATCAACAAGGAACCAATTTTTAAAACTAGCAGGGATAGGACCAAGTGGCTAGCAGAGCAGCACAGCTAGGCTCAGCCAAGTGGGCACACATACACAAACAGGGAAGTCGCTAAATCCACCAAAAGTTGCTGGGGAAGCCTTAACCCTCCCGTTGTCTCGGCGGGTCAGAGCGACCCCGGGCAGTTCCGAGTTGATTGCCCGTGTCTGTGTGTGGGTCGGAGTGACCCCGGCAGCGTTAGCAAGGTGTATGTTGTAACCCTCCTGCCCCTGTGTGGGCGGGGTCATAGTGACGTCAGAGGGGTCAGAGTGACCCCGGCGGCGTTAGCAAGGTGTATGTTGTAACCCTCCTGCCCCTGACCCTGTGTGGGCGGGGTCATAGTGACGTCAGAGGGGTCAGAGTGACCCTCGGCAGCGTTACCTGTCGCTTCCCCCGTGTCTGTGTGGGTCAGAGAGACCCCGGCAGGCCGGGGTCACAGTGACCCAACACCACCACCTGCTGGATACTAGTAAAAGGTCCTGCCCCAAAATTGACATTCTCAACATTCCGGGCAAGGGCCTGTGTCGAATACGGCGTGTCTGCCCCCCAACGGGCCCTTGGGCACCGTGTGAGTTTGGATATCGAATCTAAAAACGCCCCCCTACAAACTACTTTCCCTTGGTTGTGGAAATTGTGCCTTTCGGGTATGGCTGTTGTTAGACAACCTTCCCCTTGCCTCGGCGGGACAGAGTGACCACCGGCCAGCGTTCCGAGTCGATTCCCAGTGTCTGTGTGGGTTAGAGAGACCCCGGCAGCGTTTAGCAAGGTGTATGTTGTAACCCTCCTACCCCTGTCTGGGCCAGGTCACATTGACCCGAGCCCTGTTGTAAGCCCTGCGTTATGAGTTGTTCCCCTCTGTTCCGGGGGCCTGGGGTCAGAGAGACCCCGGCGGCGTTAGCAAGGTGTATGTTGTAAACCCTCCCCTCCTACCCCTGTCTGAGCCGGGTCGGAGTGACCCGGGGCCTGTGTTAGGAGTTGTTCCCCTCTGTCTGGGCCGGGTCGGAGTGACCCCGGCAGGGACCAGTTGTCCCCACCAACTCTGTGCACGACCTCGGTGCTATCACGCGGGTAGGCCAGCCGAGCGTCCCGGATGGGACCGAAGGGGCCAAGGGGCCGAAGGGGCGAAGGGGCGAAGGGCCGAAGGGCCGAAGGAGCAGGCAGGGCCGACCACGCGCCTCGTCCATTCGCGTGCCTCGTCCCATTCACGTGGCCACCGTAAGCAGGGCGTAGAGAGGCTACTAATATTGTCAGGAAGAAGAAGAAGAAGAAGAAGAAGAAGAAGAAGAAGAGGACGACGACGAGGACGACGACGAGGAGGAATACGACCCCGCCGAGCGTGAGCCCTCCGCCTACGACAGTAAGCAGGGCGTAGAGAGCCTACTAATATTGTCAGGAAGAAGAAGAAGAACAAGAACAACAACAACAACAAGAACAACAACAACAACAAGAAGAACAAGATGAGGACGATGATGAGGACGACGACGAGGACGACGGCGACGAGGAATACGACCCCGTCGAGCGCGTTGCCTCCGCCTACGACGCCTCGCAGTCCCGGTTTCAGCGCGGCTCAGGTCCTGGAACAGATATCCTCCAGCGTCGACCAAGAAGACGAAGAAGACTACTGCGATTCCGAAGAGGAGGACGTTTCGGAAGATGAAGACGGTGAGGAATACAACCCCGAGCGCGACGCGGACGACTACGGAGACGACTCGGCCTCGCGGTCGAGCTCCTCTTCGGAGGAAGATTCGGAGGAAGAGCCGGAGGAAGAGCCGGAGGGAGACGCGGCCGCTGCCCGAGAGCGAGACAGAGAGCCAGACAGAGCCAGAGAGCCAGAGCGAGAAAGGGAGACGTTGCTGTCGAAAAACGGCAAAATCAAATGGTCCTCCGCGGCCTATCGCGGCCCGGACCGACCCCGCGCCATCCGCCCGCCCTGCCCCGCCGTGACGCCGGGCCCCACGGCCTACGCCGCGTCGCGAGCGCTCGACATCGAGTCCGCCTTCCGGCTGTTTGTCACACCGGCGATAGAAAGGATCATCGTGGACATGACCAATCTGCAGGGGGTGAGAAAATACGGCGACGGCTGGCGACCCATGGACTCCACCGACCTGCGCGCCTACGTAGGGCTGCTGATCCTAGCCGGCGTCTACAGGTCCCGAGGCGAGGCCGCGGCCAGCCTGTGGGACGCCGAGAGCGGCAGGACCGTGTTCCGCGCCACCATGCCGCTCAAGGCGTTTCACAAGTACTCGAGGCTGCTGCGATTCGACGACCGCCAGTCGAGACCCGCGAGACTCGCCACCGACAGACTGGCGGCCGTGAGAGAGGTGTGGGACCTGTGGGAGGAGCGGCTGCAGGCCCTCTACAACCCGGGGCCCGAAGTGACGGTGGACGAACAACTGGTCCCGTTCAGAGGTACCGTCTATGCATCTGTGTACGTACGCGTAGCGTAGAGAGCACGGGCAGTCTATGTATCTGTGTTTGTACGCGTGGCGTAGAGAGCACGGGCAGTCTATGTATCTGTGTTTGTACGCGTGGCGTAGAGAGCACGGGCAGTCTATGTATCTGTGCATAGAGAGCGGTAGCAGTCAATGTATCTGCGTTTGTACGCGTGGCGTAGAGAGCACGGGCAGTCTATGTATCTGTGTTTGTACGCGTGGCGTAGAGAGCACGGGCAGTCTATGTATCTGTGCATAGAGAGCGGTAGCAGTCAATGTATCTGTGTATGTACGTGTAGCGTAGAGAGCACGGGCAGTAGTAGCACGGGCAGCGGTAGCAATCGGCAGTAGTAGCAATGGGCAGCAGTAGCAATGGGCAGTGGCACGGGTGGCGGCGGTGGCGGCTGCGTGTAACGTAAACGCAGTGCGCCCCGATGGTGAGCCGGTAACTCATGACGCTGCTAATCTCCTGCTAATCTCCTCTCCCTCTCCTCTCCCTCTCCTCTTCCTCCCCTCTCCCTCGCCTCAAGGACGCTGTCCTTTCCGACAGTACATTCCCAGCAAGCCGGCCAAATACGGCATCAAGTCGTGGGTGGCCTGCGACGCCAAGTCCAGCTACGCTTGGAAGATGCAAGTGTACACCGGCAAGGCGGCCGGCGGATGCCCCGAGAAGAACCAGGGCGCGCGCGTCGTCCTCGATCTGACCGAGGGACTGCCGGCCGGTCACAACGTCACGTGTGACAATTTCTTCACCTCCTACGAACTCGGGCAGCGGCTCCTCGAGAGGAACCTCACCATGGTGGGCACGGTGCGAAAGAACAAGCCCGAGCTCCCTCCCGCGCTGCTCCAGTCCAAGGGCAGACAGGTCTCGTCCTCCAGGTTCGCCTTCACGCCCACCGCCACTCTAGTGTCCTACCTGGCAAAGAGAAATAAGAACGTGCTGCTTCTGAGCACGCGGCACGCGGAGCCCGACGTCAGCGATCGCCGAGACCGGAAGCCGGCCCTCATCCTAGACTACAACTGCAACAAGGGCGGCGTGGACAACCTAGACAAGGTGGTCGGGACCTACAGCTGCAGACGGATGACCGCCCGCTGGCCCCTGGTCATCTTCCACAACATCCTCGACGTGTCCTCCTACAACGCCTTTGTCATATGGCGAGAGATCAACCCCGACTGGATGCCCGGGAAGCGGAACAAGAGGAGGGTGTTCCTGGAGCAGCTCGGAAAGGCGCTCGTGAAGCCCTTGATCCAAAGAAGGCAGCGTCTCCCCCGCACCGAAGCCGCGTCCGCACTTGTCAAAGTCATACGGGGCGAGCGTGTATCCGCCGAGGCTCGTCCGCAGGCCCGCGAGCGAGCCGCCGGCCCGGCCGCCGCCGCCGCCCCGGCCGCCCCGCTGGGGGCGAGTAAGAGGAAGAGGTGTCAGGTCTGCCCACCCAAGAAGGACGCCAAGACACACACAGCGTGCTGCAGGTGTAAGAAATACATCTGCAAAGGCTGTTCACACCCATACTGTCACACTTGTGCCCACTGGGCCTTTAGCCAAGACGGGACAGAGTGACCCCGGGGGGGGGGGGGGGGACACTGTGTGCTAGGCATAATAGAAGGACAACGGGAGGGTTATGTAACAACAACCATACCCAAAAGGCACAATATCCACAACCAAGGGAAGGTAGTGCAGGAGGGGGGGCGTTTTTAGAATCAATACCCAAACTCACACGGGGCCCAAGGGCAGTACGGGGGGACAGCCTGTCACTTCGCACACAGGGCCCTTGGCCGTAATGTTGAATCTGTGAGTGTCCACCACAACCTCTCAGTTATCCAAAACTTTATGTTGTATCCTGTCTGTGGAATTTGGAGGCTGTGACAATAGATCCAGCTTTCAGTAGTGTAGCAAACCACGTATCAGTTATCCAAAACTTGATGTTCTAGCCAACGCACTAATACAGGGAAGTACTTATAAGTCAGTTTGGGTTGTTACAAGAGTTTACATTTATCAACACTGGGGAAGAGGTATCAGCTATAACAAGTAGGACTATTATGGGTAACCTGTTCATCTTCGTTGCAACAATCCACTTGTCTCTATGTATGCATCTGTACGAAAAGCACAGTGTAATCAGTGATGGACCTGTGCTTGAAGAAGAATACCTGGGTGTGGATGGGGGACTTGACCTTGACGGAGAATATCGTGGTATGGATGGGGGACCTGAGTTTGACGGGGAAAATGGGGTTATGAACGGAGGCCCTGAGTTTGTGAACGGAGGCCCTGAGTTTGACAGACCCGGATTACAAGGAAAATCTAGAGTGGCCCGCTCTATCCAAGGTGGTTCGGATGACCACTCTATGCCTGACCTCATTGGGGTAGAGAAAGGTTATTGCTACAGGAACATTTGTAGGCAATTTGACACCTGGAACGTTACTTACCGGGTGACATTGATGAAACCATACCAAGTGTATAAACTTGATGGTAAATGTCTGCCTATCACTCTAGTGCGCTACTACGGAAAAGGAAAGCCTGACGTCTCAGTGTTCTCTGTGGTGTTTAACTGGAAGACAACGTCTACTCAGTCTCTAATACCCAGTGGATCACAATACAAGGCAGGTGTACAGATCTTGGTGAATTGTGCATCTGGAAGAGACATGGATGGTCCCGGAACAGCCGTGGTAGATCGGCCTTACTACGCAGCCTGTCCTGTGGACTGTACCGGATACAACGTGAACACTGGTGCCAGACTACATTCCCTGGGTCTCAGTGTACTGAAGACTGAAGGTGTGAGGATGATGGACTTGTCATCGGTGTCACTGAATCTGACACTGCTCCGAGAAAGTATGGGGGAGATGTAATTATCCTAACAGTTGAAATGTTATATTGTATTCATTTGGTACTATGGTGATGTGGACCTCTTTTATCAATAAAGTACAGTTGGTAACACTTGACAGTTGCTTGTCTGAGCATACTTTATTTTTTACTTGCATTCAACAGCATTATAAACTATAACAAGGCTACCCAAGCCCTCACAGTGAGCAAGCCTGGAAGCCTTATAGGCTCCTGCGGCTTCTGTCAAGCTCTGTGTGATTGATGACGCTTTCCTTAGGCCCGCCCTATTATGACTCAGTCAGCAAGCATGGAAGCCTTATAGGCTCCTGTGGCTTCTGTTAAGCTCTGTGTGATTGATGACGCTTTCCTTAGGCCCGCCCTATCATGGCTCAGTCTGCAGAACTGTGGGTCTTTGACAATAGGGGCCAAAGCGATATATTAATGACCATACTGACGTCTCTCAGGAAGCAGAACAGAGTGTACAATGGCACATGGGAAATCAGAGTCTTTCTATACACTCAGATATTGTAATACAGCAAAGGAGAATGACAGTAGCGACGACTCGGACATTGACTTTGTTAGTGGCAGCACATGCAGAGAGCTGCAGTTCAACCCTGTTACAGTTGAAGATGCCCAGCTGCTGTGCACTAGGCTGAAGGTGCAGTGCAAGAAGAGGTCTCTCAGTCATACTGCGTCTGGTGTGTTAGGTGCTCCGTGTAAGAATGTGAAAATAAAAGGTGACGGAAATTGTTTCTTCAGAGCGGTCAGTGAAGCACTATGTGGTACAGAGGAGTACCATGAGCCAATTCGAAATGCGGTGGTGCAGCAGCTACAGAGCAAACAACATATGTATAGGACCATCCTGAGAGTGTGTTACCGTTCAGTGTCAGAGTACATTACGGAGTCCAACATGAATTGTTTAGGTAGTTGGGCGACCGAAGTGGAGATTCAAGCAGCTGCAGACATGTTGGGGGTAAGCATATATACATACTATACCAACCGTTGGATTGAATACAGATCTAATGGTTTAGAGGTGTCTAAGCAGGGCATATATTTGGAGAATAGTCGGAACCATTACGAGACAGTCGTTTGTGTCAAGAGGCCTCAGACTCAGTCTTGTTACGGTTACTGCCAGGGTTATGAGATTGGGAACAGCCATATACCACAAGCAGTTAGGTCCTCAGGCTCCAAATCATCTGATTCCGAAAGCAGTTCGGGAGCGGACATGGCAGGTGACTACGAGGATTGGATGTGTGATGATTATCAGGACAATTGTCAAGAGGACTATACCCATAACCGAGATACTCCCGGTGCTGACATGGAGGATACCAGAGACCAAGAGGCTGAAACCAGTCCCCGTTCAACCGATAGTCTTGTGGACTACGACATTTACGATTCCGAGGAGTCAGACTACGAGGTCCACACCCAAGACGTCGACAGTGAACAGCTCTACAGTGAACAGGTTGACGACGAAGAGGTGGTCTACTGTGAAGAGGTCTATGGTGAAGAGGTTGACACCGGCGCTGTCGTGGAATGTGAAGAAGTCGATGATGACGAGGTGGTGGACTGTGACGACGTGTACGATGAAGAGGTTTACGACGACGAGGTGGTGGACTGTGAAGACGTGTACGATGAAGAGGTTGACGATGGCGAGGTGGTGGACAGCAACGAAGACTACAGCGAAGAGGGTGGCGAGTTACAGGTTTACTGTGAAGATGGTCACGACTCGATTCCAGCTGTGGAAGATTCGAGAAAGCAACATTCGATGGAAAGCATGCTTAGTTGGTCTATACTGAACACATCATGGCATTCCTTCCTAGAATGGCTGGGGGAGCGCTGGTGGGGATCAGTCTCTAAAGAGCAGATTATCACATTCATGGATACATCTAACAGTCGCAAAGGGGACATTGTCGTCGCAGCACACTTCGGTGGCATGCAAGGAGGAGTGTGTTCGATTATGGTGAAGACACAGGATTCAGTCATGACCTTTACTGTTGTTATTAGTCGAGGCAGGTACATCTGTACCGATATGGTACAAGGTCTATTTTCAACTCCTATTGACATTATGAAAGTTCTGGTGCGTAAACTGGGAGAAGGACACTTGCTACGTAGACCCAGGTGGATGGCTCATGACCCCAAATACTTTGCTATGACACAAATTGTGGACGAGCTGCGTTATATTGTAAAGCTGATAAAAGGCTCATGGTGGGGAGCTGCATTCCTCAGTTTGGAAATGTCCCCACCACATGGTAAAGTGATAGAGCTTCTACGAATGAGGACAAACAAGCACACCAACCCAGCTGCCGCAATCCATTATATGAATGAGGACAGTTTGGGATACCTGTTTGATATTGTAACTGCCAAGGGAAAGAGATTCAAGGTGACGTTTGATAACTTGGGGTTTACGATTGGGACAGGTGTACACTTTCCATATATCACATCTATTCTTTCCCGCATCTGCTGCCTTGAAGATGCAACCTTTGTTGCCCGACCAAAGAACCACATCTTTGGGGATGAAGGCCTGGAACGTCACCCAGGTGTCACAGATGCCAGACACAATGTCTAGAGTAGGAAAGATATAGGTGGAGAGCATATGTAATCACTGTCATATCGCTTGGTAAATGTGCCATTACAAAGTGCTTGTGGTGTATTATTCAATGTCCATATCCTTCTGTGAATAAAGACAATAATATCCTGAGCAAGAATACCAGGTCACATTTATTTACAGAGTACATAACATTTACATACATCCATATCAAAAGTAGGACATAGTGGCAGCTCAAAAATGAATAAAATGGGTTCAGTGTAGTTAGATCTCAACACATTGCAACCTAGTCATCTCCATCATCATAATCTCCATCCGCATCAGCTCCATCCTCATCATCGGCCATATACTTGAGCGAAAGAGACATAACCACATTACCAACAAGTCATACACACAAGCAAAAGTGTCATCACAGTATACACTACCATATCTACCATTTCATCTTCTGCATTGTTCAACTGGGGAAGAGGAGGTAATGCTAGGTGAGGTTGAGGCCGGTTGACGACTTCTGGGGGCAACAGTGGAGGAGCTTGTTCCAAGACAGGGTTCCTAGGTCCCTCATCGTCAGACGATAGTATGTAATCACTCTCCTGAATGTGTATTAAAGACATGGGAAATGTATCACTTATACATGGTATACTTTACAACAGTGAATGAAAGGACATCAAACCGAGTACCTACAGAACGGGTCAGGATTATGGTAGATACCTGTGGAATAGAGACGAGTGTTAGAATCAGTACAAGTTAAATGCCTGTGATGAGTATGGTCTATGAAAGAGGTGTCTATAGAGTATGATATAACATGCGTCTCTCCTACCAGGCTCAGCTCGCTATTGTCAGTTTCTATACCACTCTCCTCTGACATGATTAGAGGTCGGAAATGCACAATTGCCTGAGGTAAGGAGATATAGGTCCATGATTAGCTGTTAAATGCGACAGTTGCAGTAGGTGTCACAGTTAAACACCTTTTCATGAGTGGGTTAAGTTACGGGTTAGGTGTGGTTGTACAGAGGTGAAAGCTGTTCGTAAGGCTGCATGTGATCATAATCATGATGAGCAACTAGCCACGTCTCTAGCAACAACAGTTAGAAAACATAAGGCCCTTTCCTGGGGTTGGTGAGAGTGTGCGGCTTTGGGGTATGGTTCCACTTTTCCTACTATTTACAATGGCTGAATCACAAGAACTATGATACCAATTACATACACATAGCAAAATAGGTAAGTGGTTGGAAGATGGCCTATATGGGGAGAAGACAATTCGACTCACTCCGTGTCGCTAAGCAAAGGAAATATGGCAACTGGCCTCTATTGAACAGATCCTGGCTTCCACTGGTAGAATGGCTGGGTGAGAGGTGGTGGGGCTCCGTCTCTAAAGAGCAGCTAATGTCATCCCTAAATAGACCCGAAGTTACTGTAGGAGCTATTGCCATCACGGCCTACTTTGGTGACATGCAGGGAGGAGTGTGTTCCTGTATGGTGAAGAGCACTGACAATACTCTCATCCCATTTGATATACACGTCACCCAAGGCTATTACAAATGCACTGAGTTCCTAGACTGGGACAGAGGTGACCCTGTTCAGCTAATAACCGATGTGCTTAAAGCAGTCCCAAGCGGTTACTTGATGGCTAGACCAAGAGACATACCTGATGAACAGAACAATTGGTCTGGCAAATGTGTAGTGGAAGGGATGCGTGAAATGATACAGCTACTAGAGGGTGCATGGTGGGGACATTCGACGGGCAGTTCCCCAATGTCATCAAATCACATTGATGTTATACAGGACCTAAAAAAGATGGAAGATGAATACCCCAAGCCAGCTGCAGCGATCTGTTACATGGATGAAGAGGAATATGGATACCTCTTCGAAATTGTAACAGCAAAAGGACAACCATACAAGGTCACGTTTGATAAGTCTGGGTTTGTGCTTGATACAGATATACACTTTAACTCAATGACAAGTTTGCTGGACCATATGACAACGGTTGTAAAGGTTTCCTTTGTACCAAGACCCCTTTCTACAACACAGGACCTGTGCATGAGCAAGATGGATGTAACAGGAGGGAGAAGGAGGGGACCAGTGGAGACAAGTGGAGGCCTACCCAGTCTCAAACGTTCCATACAGACTAGCCCGTATGACCAGAGGTATAGGCCATGACCATTGTATTACTGTACATCTCAAGTAATATTTGTGACAGTATATGTGTCAATGTAATATACATTACATATCATTGTTTTGACATGCAATCAATAAAGTGTATCACCAGTCATGTCAGAGCCTTGTTCTTTTTATTCACATACATTACAAAGAGCAGTACCGTTGCAACTACACATGTTTCACAAAGTCATTATAGCTGGGCTATCCACCCGGTACTGCTTCATCCAACCGTGTCTGTGCTATCCAAAAGGGCTCCATTCATGCCACAATGCCTTGGTTATTCATCCTTGGCCTGTTACTCAACCACTTGCGTGCATCCAACCTTGTCTCTAAATCCACACATTATACATTCATCCAAGCTAAGGTGTTTAGCTACTCATCTACCACTCATCATACAGTGGCTGTTGTGTCCACACAGGCTTACTTTCTCCAGCCCTGTCTTGTGTATCTCCCCACCACCTGGGCAAGTCTCTACTTGTTTATCCAGACCTTGGGCACTCGTCCAACTGTTTCTGTGCTGTCCACACAGGCTTACTTTCTCCATCCCTGTCTGTTTATCTTTCCGTCACCTGGGCACTCATCCAACCTTGTCTGTGCTGTCCACACAGGCTTACTTTCTCCATCCCTGTCTGTTTATCTTCCCGTCACCTAGGCAACAGCTCTACTTGTTTATCCAGCCCTGGGCACTCATCCAACCTTGTCTGTGATGTCCACACAGGCTCATCCAACCTTGTCTGTGCTGTCCACGCATGCTCATCCAACCTTGTCTGTGCTGTCCACACAGGCTTACTTTCTCCATCCCTGTCTGTTTATCTTCCCGTCACCTGGGCACTCATCCAACCTTGTCTATGCTGTCCACACAGCCTCATCCAACCCTGTCTATGTTGTACACACAGGCTTACTTTCTCCAGCCCTGTCTGTTTATCTTCCCTTCACCTAGGCAACGGCTCTATTTGTTTATCCAGCTCTGGGCACTCGTCCAACTGTTTCTGTACTGTCCACACAGGCTTACTTTCTCCATCCCTGTCTGTTTATCTTTCCATCACCTGGGCACTCATCCAACCTTGTCTGTGATGTCCACACAGGCTCATCCAACCTTGTCTGTGCTGTCCACACATGCTCATCCAACCTTGTCTGTGCTGTCCACACAAGCTTACTTTCTCCATCCCTGTCTGTTTATCTTCCCGTCACCTGGGCACTCATCCAACCTTGTCTATGCTGTCCACACAGCCTCATCCAACCCTGTCTATGCTGTACACACAGGCTTACTTTCTCCAGCCCTGTCTGTTTATCTTCCCTTCACCTAGGCAACGGCTCTATTTGTTTATCCAGCTCTGGGCACTCGTCCAACTGTTTCTGTGCTGTCCAACTCTCTGTGTTTACCCAACCGAGCATTACAGGGAGGCAGTTAAATAGCAAGGTCTGTTCTTAGGATCTGTTAACAGTTTGCCTCTCTCAGCACTGGGGAAGAAATATCAAGTGTGCATTCGAAATGACTGGGATGGAAGTGACCTATGGAAACTGGCCTCTATTGGACAGATCATGGCTTTCATTTGTAGAGTCACTGGGTGACCACTGGTGGGGTTCCGTATCTGAGGAACAAATGATATCTTTCCTCAATAGACCCGAGGTGAAGGTGGGAGCTTTTGCCATAGCGGACTACCGTGGAGCGGAGCCCGGAGGAGTGTGTTCATGTATGATGAAGACAGGGGATTGTGACATTATCTCATTCGCCATATATGTCACTGGAGGCCGTTACAAATGCACCGACTTCCTAGAGTGGGAATACAGTCAACCAGCAAAAATTATAGAAGACATGATTGCAAATTACCCAGGAGGGTACCTGATGGCTAGACCTAGAGCCATACCTGGTGGTCAAAGCAAGGGGACTTGCATACGTGTAGTGGAAGAGATGCATACTATGATACAGTTACTAAAGAGTGGATGGTGGGGACTGTCTCTTGGGCAGTCGCCAAATGGTAGGTCCCCAGGGTCAAGTGAGCACACTGCCTTGTTAAACAGTCTAAAGAGTATGCAAAGTGAAAACTTCAACCCTGCTGCTGCAGTATGTTACATGGATGAACATCGCTCTGGATACCTCTTTGACATTGTAACAGGGAAAGGAAAGGTATACAAAATCATGTTCCATGGGTCTGGCTTTCGATGTGGGACCAATCTACACTTCTACACCATAGGAGAGTTGATTGACTACATGAGAGGGGCTAGGAATGTAACTTTTGTGCCACGACCTTCCCCCTAATGTGAGGGGAGACAATGACAAGGATGGAGTAGGATCGAAGGACACAAGAGGGTTCGATATTCTCAGCACAAGGCTATGGATATGAATAGTGAACTCTTTTCATAACATACTCTGTAAGATATTATACAATGTTACAGCTAGAGTGTACTTTTTCTTGAAATGAATAAACCAAATCAATGGTGTCTTTTGCCTTTATTCAATATATTTGTGAAACATTACTGTATAACATAGTCCTCCTGCACATATCACGCAATTGTTGTTAACCCATACATGTTGCCCCATAGTAAAAGTTATACCAATCCCTTAAAGACATATGGTTATTCAACATAAACTTCAACTGGGTTCTCCTGATCAACACCTCGGTGCTTAACTGTGTGACAGTAGAAAGACTGTCAATGTCTTCTTCCTCACATCCCTCTGCAAGCCTCAGCCCATGGATGAGTTTGGTGTATATGTCCCAGAGTGTTGTTCCATAGAGTATGGTGATTGAGAGATGCCCAGTGATTTCACCTATGTTTTCAGAGGGGCTCTGGATCAAGACTTTGATGTGAGGCCTATTTTCGTCTACAATGGCAATGTTGTCCGCGTACTCGCTCATGGTCTGGTACAGTGCGGAGACGTATTTCATCAAAGCATATGGGATGACAATACCCCCACCATACATGTGTCTAGGAGGGAAAGATGTACAGTCGAGGTCTTGGAAGGCTCGCGGGGTTGCCATTGCCATCTCCTGAGTGACTCTGTGGAGAATTCCAAGGTCGTCGAGGGAGACAGATCGCCAAAGAGCTAGGACATTTCTGAGAGCATCATAGTCCTTGTCAGTGCCGAGTTGATGGGAAGGTACGCACACGTAGCTGTCTGCACACTGGGGGAAAGAAAAGGATGCTATTCCACTGGGTCCCCTGGTAATGCTGACAAAGCCTTTCGCCGAACACAGGCCGCATATGAATTGAAACTCCCCTCGGGGAGAAGCGACCAGAACGTCTAAAGCTCCTTTCGCTCTGTCCGAGGCCCAGAGACTGTTTGACATCATGAAGGCTAAGACATTGATGAGAGCCTGCCTGTTGTCGTCATCATAGACAGATAGGGTTCGATTGAAAGGCACTGTGTCCGTGCCAGCTATCTTGATACAGGAGCCACCGTTAATGTCAACGTTCCACTGGGATGAAAGTTTAGATGGATCATTAGTCAGGATCCTTGTCTTGTTGTCATTGAGGACAGTGAACTTGACTGGTATTTTGTCCAAGGTGCCTTGCTTGTATGCGGTAACTGTCATGTTGTCAATGATGAACAGAGTGCTGCAGTCTCCAAAGGGTATGAGCCCTTGCAAGTCAATCTTGAACATGGTAGGCTGATGTGCTTCACTGACCTTGTTCATTGTATGGGTGAACACATACTCCTTCTGACTGAAAGACATCTTTACCCGTGCTTGGGATGCTAAAGGTATACTATCACCGGTCTGTACTCAATGCATGTATACGAAATGGTATATACAGTGCTTTTCGTCTCGATCACGAGAGCCACCGTCTTTCATTGACACACCGTCCTATCCTTCTCTTCTTGTCTTCACCGTAGACACGCTGGATAAGCCTGTGACCGGGGATATTGTTGGTGAACAGGTCCTTGTAGAAGTTTTTACAACCGGTGCAATGATACGTAACCACCCTGCAGTCAGAGGGAGGACGTCTCCTCTTTCCGAGCGTGGCCCGGACAGGGGTGATCCATTTTTTCTCCTTAAAGGTCTCGATCCAGGTTCTCATGACTTTTGCGTCGGCGCAACAGTACGGCATGATGCAAAGAACAGATTCTGGGTACATAACGGGCCCAGAGCTGAACGCGTCAGGGGTCTGTATCTGCAACATGAGTACAGTCTGATACAGAAGGCCTGCCAGGTCAACTAGAGTCCTCTCGCACAGCTCGCTTCTCACTATGGAAAGCCTACCAGTAGTAGAGTAGGTGATCCCAGCGTCTTGCAACATGACAATCGGCAACGAAAGCAAGATGGAGGCGTCAGAGCAAGAGTCGTTGTCGACAAGGGACAGTATGCCTTCCGATATGGCTTCCGTGAGCCTTTTCCCGAGCGAGGCGCTTAGGTTCCTGTAGACATCACGGGGCTGTAGGGACATGTCCTTGGTGATCACATTGCTGCAGACCTCGAGTTTCTCACCGGGCAGACGCGCCACAGTTTCCCTGTTGATCCTTAGGTGCTCCAACTCACTACTACCGCAGACGGGTATCATGTGTTCAGGGCAGTTGTTCATTACCGCGTTGAAAGCCGTGGTTGCCCTCTTCAACCTCTGTCTGACTGAGGAGATTGAGGTGAGCAAGTGCTCTTTGCAATCATCCAGGCTGTGGGAGCCAAGGGCAGAACTGTACATGTAGCGGGGTAAGCAGTAGTCTATAATGCAGTGAGCTAAAAGCTTTCCAGAGCGGTTCACCAAGGTAGAGTCAGCATAGTGAGCTATCAGCACCCTGGAGTTGGCGAAACATTTGTTGAAAGGCTGGTAGGGGTGTGAAATGATCTCTGTGTAAGACGAGGAATCGATTGGCGTTAGGGTTCTGGGGGCCGGGGTGTGATGCTCCTCCGTGTTGTCATCTCTAACGGGTTTGGACCCGTGTTCATTATCACCGTCAGACACCACGCTTGTGTCGGAACGCTTGGCCTCGCATATGAGCGATCCACCGAACATGGCCGTGATACACCCTGTGTTAGCCTGGAGGTTCAAGGGGTATCTGTAGAAGGCTGCTTCGCAAGGGTTACACTTGTGATACTCGGGGCATTCGACTGGCTTGACAGAGAGTCCTGTAATGTGCTGTAGCCACGTCTTCACAGTTTCTAGGTAGGTCGTTTTAACACTGGAGTTGGCTACCTGCAAGCGATCCAGTGTTTGTTGACTAAAGTGCTTGTTCTTTGATGATTTGATGAGACTGCTCCAAGGAAAGAACCCTGCTGCCATCTTGGACGCGATGAGTTGCGATGCTTTGCACGCTAACAGGTCTCTGAGGATGGCTTCCTTGCGCGAGAACATGTGGTTCATGCAGTATTTCCAGTCCTTGTACAGCGTTCTCACTGTGATGGTGTCGCTCGACGCAGACTCGTAGCCCTGTACGGGAACCAGTGTCGTAGAGACCGCAGAGAACCCAGAGTCCAGCTTCAACGTTATAACATCGTCCACTCGGTAAGAGGTGAGGAAGGAGCTAGCTCGATGTAAGTCTAACCACTGCCCGTGATCGTCCAGGATCGGTTCCCTCTCCAGGTATAAGATTACATCTCCAGCCTTGAGCTGGTGCCAGGGAGAGGTTGAAAAGCAGGACAACACGTCAGTCTCCAGTTTGACACAGTCTCCCCTCATGACGCAGGATATGAAGGTGTCCGTCACGGCAGAATCACAAGGGGAGCGCATACTTTTGAAGGCCGACAGCCCCCTGACCTTTACGGAGATCGAAGACAGATCACCCTTGTCGTCTAGGTTGTGACTGAGAGCCACGTAGGTCTTCTTAGCTACGTGACAGTAGACCGAGCAACTGTTTTCATACTCCAGCTTGACTCTCCTGTCTTTAACGAAGGGCCCTGTGACATCCGCAACTTCTTCGGACCCAGGGACTCTTGCCACAAAGACGGGATATCCTTCCTTGGTGAATGTTCCTTTCGGGTCTCTGGCTACATTTCGGTGTGTGTTACCTCTGCCTATCACGTACATCCTCTCGAGAGTGTCCTCAACCAAGGCAGTGTGCACGTAGTCCAGAAAGGCAGGCACCTGGGAGCCAGCCCTCTTAAACATGTCACCCACAGCCTTCCGGCCATCACAGGCAAAGCTCTCGAGGAGTTTGATGTCAGTGTCCCCGGACCGGGGCGTATCTGTTCTGTGCACGACTACATCAGACACGTCCCTTTCGGGGATGTCCCGGGGACCGTATCCGACTGAGACCATGACACTGTCAGTGTCTCCGTAGACAACAGGGCAGCTGTGCTGGTAGAACGTAGACACACAGTTGTTTACAACGGCAATCTGTTGCCTGCCGTGGCCAGATATGAGAGGCCCGCAGGGACGAGGAGCCGTTCCGTAGAAGGAGTTGGCTAGGACTTTACACTCTCCCTCCTGTAGCTTGTAGTAGACCCGCTCGGCCTCGCTGATGTCAGGGTTCTTGAGTTTCCTCTTGAACTCAGCTCGCTGGTTGAGATAGTACTCTACCGAGGAAGAGAATATGCCCGGGGCACGGATGAAGCAGCCTTGGGTCTGGTCGTACTTGAGAATGAGCGATGCGTACTGAAACCCCTCAGCCTCCCAGTTGTAACACACCCAACCCGATAGATCGTGGGGAAAGTCAACGGGAGGCCAGGGGATGGTGGTCTCAGGTGAGATGTTGAGAGCGCACATGATCGAGGGGTACATACTGGAGAAGTCAAAGGACAGCTCCAGACCCATGCCGGG
Source organism: Salvelinus fontinalis (assembly GCF_029448725.1). Taxonomy (NCBI): domain Eukaryota; kingdom Metazoa; phylum Chordata; class Actinopteri; order Salmoniformes; family Salmonidae; genus Salvelinus; species Salvelinus fontinalis. Next base: position 37,228,472 of record NC_074692.1, read on the forward strand.
CCCCGAGTAGTGTAGGCCAGTGAGTGGGTCACACACAGATCCTCCCTTCCACATGTCACTGTCACCATTGTCTGAGGCGAGATTAGGATCCCATCGCAGTCGGCTGTTCAGTTCCATGCCCAGGGGTCCCGCTTTCACTCTGAGGGTATCGAGTGTAAACTTGAGCTGGGGGATCTGAACCGAGTGAATGCTCTGCACAAAGCCGCAAAAGTTATCCCCTCTCCCGTGTACCACCACGTCTATATTGAGAGTGGCCCTACATCGATGAAACAGAGTTGATACTGGGTTGAGAACTTTAGCCAGCCTGGCGCACAGCTGTGAGTCGACCAAGTTGTAGACGAGCACGGCAAATAGACTCCTACCTCCGAGTCTGATCATCTCGTCCATGCTAGAGTAACCCACGTCCGCTAGCTTGCAAAGCTTTCTGGTGTCCTTTGGAACCTTTCTGTGTAGCTTCCTGACCTTGGAGATGACAAAGGGTGCCACGTCGTTCAACTTCATGCTGGTACACGCAAACTTTATATCTCTGGTCCCCGCCATCCTGTACAGATCTATGATGTTCATACCGCAGCTGTTCATCTTGAAGTGGCCCAGCTTGGCCTTGTCTTTGTTGAACGTTTGGATGTGCACAGATATCAGTTGGAGCTTGTACTCGGTCAAGGTTCCGTTGAGCAACACAGAGCCTACGCTCTTCAGCATCTCCTTGTACATATCAAGGTAACGTACGTTTTCAAACTGGAAGAACGGTACCATGTCATGGGCCAGGGCCTTGGTGACAAAGAGGCCGTACCAGGCTCGCAATAGCGAGGCTCCTCGTTCCTGGGTAACGGCGTCTCGGAACTTGGTGTAATTCGATTGAGTGTAAAAATGCACACGCTGCTCGATCACTCTCACATCGAATTCGGCGTTGAACACGTACAGCAGTTCTATGCCGTACTTGTACAGCAGTTGGATCATCTTCTCCAGGACTGCGAGTTCTCCGGAGCACGGGTAAAACATAATCCTTCTGACATCGTCTATACCGGCACCCCTGGCTAGTTCGTGGTCAGCCTCTGGTTGGTGGTTGTGTGTTACCTTACATTTGTTATAGACAACTATCAGCTTCTTCCTGTGGTGGTCAGGTGAAGTCTTGGGTATGTGGGAGTTGAGGATCACGAGAGAGATGCAGGTTATCTCGTGCTGCTGACCTGGCATGTCAGGAGATAGAGTAGGGATAGAGACGTGCTTACTATGTTTTGGCAATTGTGACCTGCCAGTGTCTAGCATGTGAACCAGCTTAGTCCTGTACTCTGTCATGCCCTCGACCGTACGCTCAGTGCAGTAGGGGAACCTGTAGGCGAATGAGTCGCATCTTAGGGACATGTCTCGGTATGATTTGTCAAACACGGTCTCAATGTCCAGACACGCTGCCTTGTAGAAATAGGCCACGTGTTTACTGTCAAAGAGCTTAGTCTCAGCCTCAGACAGGTCGTGATCATAGATGAGTTCGGATACTGAGAGCACCTGGTTCAGCTTGTTTGCAGACATGAAATAGACCCTACCGAACATGACATTGGAGCACAAGGCAGGCGTGTTACCGTCTCGAGCAATGTAGTAGCCCTTGTCGGGGCAAAAGTCTCCGAAGGTGAGTGCTCCCCTTACAGATTCTACATACCTTTTGGCCAAGGATATACATTTAAGCGGGAAAACGAGAGCATTTACTTTCCGCTTAATGTCATCATGGAGAACGTGGACGTTCACTGGCTCAGCAGCAAAGTGTTTAGACCAATTTCTACCAACCAGCTCCCAGGTCTCTTCCTCGCCATCCTGATCGCGACCCAAGTCTAGGTCATAACCCACAACAGGAGCTATACCAGTGACTTTGAAGTGTACCGTAGTGTAGATTTTGATATCTCGAGCCTGCACCACCAACCCTCTGCATAACAGCGCCTCCTCCTGTCTGTTAAAGAGGACAGACTTGATCATCACCCCTACCAGATTAGGTTCAAGGTCAGGGTTTACAACTCTACGCTCGGGGTAGATGTCAGGAAAGTAATCCACGAAAGGCACGGCTTTGTTCATGATTGTTACTCAAGAGACCTAGGGGACTTTATTTTACAGAGTGTAGTCACATATTTTCGTAGAACTACTGTTCAGTGACAACCTGAAACCCTTTGTATGGTATCAAGCATCCAACTGATGCTAAGATATCAAATGTTGAACTAAGGAGCATATGGAGAGCAAAGGATGAAAGATCTTAATCGAAACCAAGTACAGACCTACACAACCAGGGCTGAATTATCCGTTCAGGGCTGAATTACCCATTTGTGACCAAGTCTGAGGTACCCGACCACGGCTGGCTCATCACAACAGAGCTGAGTTATCCATTTGCGACCAAGTCTGAGGTACCCGACCACGGCTGGCTCATCACAACAGAGCTGAGTTATCCATTTGCGACCAAGTCTGAGGTGCCCGACCACGGCTGGCTCATCCGAGCAGAGCTGAGTTATCCATTTGTGACCAAGTCTGAGGGGCCCGACCACGGCTGGCTCATCCGAGCAGAGCTGAATTATCCATTTGTGACTAAGTCTGAGGTGCCCGACCACGGCTGGCTCATCCGAGCAGAGCTGAATTATCCATTTGTGACTAAGTCTGAGGTGCCCGACCACGGCTGGCTCATCCGAGCAGAGCTGAATTATCCATTTGTGACTAAGTCTGAGGTGCCCGACCACGGCTGGCTCATCCGAGCAGAGCTGAATTATCCATTTGTGACTAAGTCTGAGGTGCCCGACCACGGCTGGCTCATCCGAGCAGAGCTGAATTAT